>NC_029789.2:67989233-67989634 GCF_000816755.2 Arachis ipaensis | reverse complement strand
CTACCTAACTTCTCTCTAATTTTCGAAAATATCTCCCCTCTTTTTCAAAATTTCTTTTTAATTAACTAATTATTTTAATTTTTGATTTTAGATTTTAATACTAACCTTTTTCAAAACTATTTTCGAAAATCACTAACTCTTTTTCAAAAAATAATTTTCAAAAATTCTCTTCCTCTCTCATCTCCTTCTATTTATTTATTCATCTACTAACACTCCTCTTCATCTCACATCTCTGCTCCTATCATCACCTTTGTGTTTGGATTATCCATTCTTTTCTTCCACTCACACAGGGACCTCTATACTGTGGTATAAAGAATCCCTATTATTATTATTATTATTTTTCTGTGCCCTCTTCTTTGTCATATGAGCAGGAGCAAAGACAAGAATATTCTTGTTGAAGC
>NC_029789.2:67977745-67988281 GCF_000816755.2 Arachis ipaensis | reverse complement strand
AATCCAAAAGGAGAGTGCAAGGCCATTGAATTAATTACCATGGCCGAACCCACAAGAGAGGAGAAGGACGTGAATCCCAAGGAGGAAGACCTCCTGGGACGTCAGGTGATCAATAAGGAGCTTCCCTCTGAGGAACCTAAGGAATCTAAGACTAATCTAGAGACCATAGAGATTCCATTGAACCTCCTTATGCCATTCATGAGCTCTGATGAGTATTCCTCTTCTGAAGAGAATGAGGATGTTACTGAAGAGCAAGCTGCCAAGTTCCTTGGTGCAATCATGAAGCTAAATGCCAAATTATTTGGTGTTGAAACATGGGAAGATGAACCTCCCTTGTTCACCAATGAACTAAGTGATCTGGATCAACTGACATTGCCTCAGAAGAGATAGGATCCTGGAAAGTTCATAATACCTTGTACCATAGGCACTATGATCTTTAAGGCTCTGTGTGACCTTGTGCTTGTTGGGAGGCAACCCAATGTATATTTATCTAATTTTATTTTTGTTTTTCATGTTTTCTTAGGTTCATGATCATGTGGAGTCACAAAATAAACGAAAAATTTAGAAACAGAATCAAAAATAGCGGAAGAAAAATCACACCCTGGAGGAAGCACCTGTCTGGCGTTCAACGCCAGAACAAAGCATGGTTCTGGCGCTGAACGCCCAAAATGGGCAGTATTTGGGCGCTGAACGCCCAAAATGGGCAGCATCTGGGCGCTGAACGCCAGAATTGCACCCTGGAGAAGAGCTGGCGCTGAACGCCCAAAACAAGCATGGTTCTGGCGTTCAACGACAGAAATGGACAACAAATGGGCGTTGAACGCCCAAAATGGGCACCAACCTGGCGCTGAATGCCCAGAGTTGTGTGCAAGGGCATTTTACATGCCTAATTTGGTGCAAGGTTGTAAATCCTTGAACACCTCAGGATCTGTGGACCCCACAGGATCATCTCAGGATTTGTGGACCCCACAGGATCCCCACCTACCTCCACTCACTCTCTTCTCTCTTCTCAATCATCCTCTATTCCCAATAAACACTCTTCCCCAAAACCCTTCACCTATCACCTCCATCCCTCTTCCCTAATTCTTTATTTTCTTGCTCGAGGGCGAGCAATATTCTAAGTTTGGTGTGGTAAAAGCATAAGCTTTTTGTTTTTCCATTACCATTGATGGCACCTAAGGCCAGAGAAACCTCAAGAAAGAGGAAAGGGAAGACAAATGCTTCCACCTCTGAGCCATGGGAGATGGAAAGATTCATCTCACAAGCCCATCACTAAGAAAAGGATGGAGCAAACAAGAGAGCACATTCATGAATCTCAACAGGCACATGAAGAAGCTCATCATCATGAAATCCCTGAGATACATCAAGGGATGCACTTGCCTCCACAGAATTTTTGGGAGCAAATCAACACCTCCCTAGGAGAATTAAGTTCCAACATGGGACAACTAAGGGTGGAACATCAAGAGCACTCCATCATCCTTCATGAAATAAGAGAAGATCAAAAAGCAATGAGGGAGGAGCAACAAAGACAAGGAAGAGACATAGAAGTGCTCAAGGACATCATTCGTTCCTCAAGAAGGAAACGCCACCATCACTAAGGTTGAAAGAATGATGACTAGGAACCATGTTATTTGATAATCTGAAAAATCATAAAAATGATTCTTGAAGCAAGAAAAAGCAGCAAAGAACAAAGCTTGCAGAAAAAAAAAAAGAAAAAAAAGGGTGAAAAAAAATAGAAAAAAAAAGCAAGCAGAAAAAGCCAAAAGCTCTTAAAACCAAGAGGCAAGAGCAAAAAGCCAATAACCCTTAAAACCAAAAGGCAAGGGCAAATAAAAAGGATCCCAAGGCTTTGAGCATCAGTGGATAGGAGGGCCTAAAGGAATAAAATCCTGGTCTAAGCGGCTAAACCGAGCTGTCCCTAACCATGTGCTTGTGGCGTGTAGGTGTCAAGTGAAAACTTGAGACTGAGCGGTTAAAGTCAAGGTCCAAAGCAAAAAAAAGAGTGTGCTTAAGAACCCTGGACACCTATAATTGGGGACTTTAGCAAAGCTGAGTCACAATCTGAAAAGATTCACCCAATTATGTGTCTGTGGCATTTATGTATCCGGTGGTAATACTGGAAAACAAAGTGCTTAGGGCCACGGCCAAGACTCATAAAGAAGCTGTGTTCAAGAATCATCATACTAAACTAGGAGAGTCAATAACACTATCTGAACTCTGAGCTCCTATAGATGCCAATCATTCTGAACCTCCATGGATAAAGTGAGATGCCAAAACTATTCAAGAGGCAAAAAGCTACAAGTCCCGCTCATCTGATTGGAGCTATGTTTCATTGATAGTTTGGAATTTATAGTATATTCTCTTCTTTTTATCCTATTTTATTTTCAGTTGCTTGGGGACAAGCAACAATTTAAGTTTGGTGTTGTGATGAGCGGATAATTTATACGCTTTTTGGCATTGTTTTTAGTATGTTTTTAGTAGAATCTAGTTACTTTTAGGGATGTTTTCATTAGTTTTTATGTTAAATTCACATTTTTGGACTTTACTATGAGTTTGTGTGTTTTTCTGTGAGTTCAGGTATTTTCTCGCTGAAATTGAGGGACTTGAGCAAAAATCAGATTCAGAGGTTGAAGAAGGACTCCTGATGCTGTTGGATTCTGACCTCCCTACACTCAAAATGGATTTTCTGGAGCTACAGAACTCAAAATGGCGCGCTTCCAATTGTATTGGAAAGTAGACATCCAGAGCTTTCCAGAAATATATAATAGTCCATACTTTTCCCAAGTTTGGACGACGCAAACTGGCGTTCAACGCCAGCTCTCTGCCCAATTCTGGCGTCCAGCGCCAGAAACAAGTTGCAAAGTGGAGTTCAACGCCCAAACTGGCACAAAAGCTGGCGTTCAACTCCAAGAATGAACTCTCCACGTGTAGACTTCAAGCTCAGCCCAAGCACACACCAAGTGGGCCCCGGAAGTCGATTTATGAATCAATTACTTACTTCTGTAAACCCTAGTGACTAGTTTATTATAAATAAAACTTTTTATCATTGTATTAGTAGTCTTGGTTACTCCGGTTCCCCTCTGGGGCCGAGACCAATGAACTCCATTATCACTTATGTATTTTCAATGGTAGAGTTTCTGCACTCCATAGATTAAGGTGTGGAGCTCTGCTATTCCTCAAGGATTAATGCAAAGTACTACTGTTTTCTATTCAATTCAACTTATTCAGTTTCTAAGATATTCATTCGCACTTCAACCTGAATGTGATGAACGTGACAATCATCATCATTCCCTATAAACGCGTGCCTGACAACCACTTCCGTTCTACATTAGATTGAATGAGTATCTCTTAGATCTCTTAATCAGAATCTTCGTGGTATAAGCTAGATTGATGGCGGCATTCATAAGAGACTCCACAACATCCTTACATAAAGCCAGCCATAGAAAGGAGTAAGACGGATTGGATGAAGACAGCAAGAAAGCAGAGGTTCAGAGGAATGAATGCATCCCCATACGCTTATCTGAAATTCTCACCAATGATTTACATAAGTATTTCTATCCTTATTTTAGTATTAATTTCGAAAACTCCATAACTATTTTATATCCTCCTGACTGAGATTTACAAGGTGACCATAGCTTGCTTCATACCAACAATCTCCGTGGGATCGACCCATGGTTCTGTGCATCCGTTTTTGGTGCCATCGCCAGGGAATCAATTTCGAACAATAATTCACAACCTGAGTAACAATTTCGCATACTAGTAATGTTTCACTCTCTGGCCATTAACAGTAAATCGTTTATCAGAGTAATTTCACTGGAGTTCTATATTACCATAGGGTGATACATTACTAATCAGGAAAGATCCTGTCCAACGTGACTTAAGCTTTCCAGGGAAGAGCTTCAGTGTAAAATTGAAGAGCAGAATTTTCTGTCCAGGATCAAAGACTCTGGAAGAAATCTTTCTTTCACCTCATTTCTTGGCCCTTTCTTTGTAGATCTTTGCATTTTCAAATGCAAGGAGTCGGAATTCATCCAACTCATTTAGCTAGAGCAACCGTTTCTCTCCTGCTACCTTTGCATCAAGGTTTAGGAGTTTGGTTGCCCAGTAGGCCTTGTGTTCCAGCTCAACTGACAGGTGGCACGCCTTCCCATACACCAATTGATATGATGATGTTCATATGGGGGTTTTGAAGGCTGTTATGTATGCACAGAGAGCATCATCAAGCCTTCTTGTCCAATCCTTTCTAGAGGTATTCACTGTTCTTTTCAGGATTCTTTTCAGTTCTCTATTCGAGACTTTAGCTTTCCGATTTGTTTGTGGATGATATGGGGTGGCCCCTTTATGGCGAACTCCATATCGGCTCAGTACGGATTCAAGCTGTTTACTGCAGAAATGAGTTCTTCCATCACTGATAAGTGTCCGAGGGACACCAAACCTACTGAAGATGTTCTTTTAAAGGAACTTCATTACTAATCTAGTGTCATTTGTGGGTGATGCGACTGCCTCAACTGACTTAGACACATAATCTACGGCCACAAGGATGTAGGTGTTTAAGTATGAAGGTAGGAAAGGACCCATGAAGTCTATACCCCACACATCAAATAACTCAATATCTAGGATTCCTGCTAAGGTATCTGATGACCATGAGGGAGATTGTCAGCCCTTTGACAACTATCACAGTGACGGACAAACTCTCGAGAATCCTTAAAGAGTATGGGCAAGTAGAAACCACTTTGGAGGACTTTAGTGGCTGTTCGCTCTCCTCCTAAGTGTCCTCCAAAATCGGAGCCATGGCAATGCCATAGGATTTTATGTGCCTCTTCTTAGAGCACATAGCGGCGGATTATTCCATCAGAGCATCTCTTAAAGAGATATGGTTCATCCCACAAGTAGTATCTAGCATCATGAATGAGCTTTCGGGCTTGCTGCCTATTGTATGCCTTAGGTATGAATATTATAGCCTTGTCATTTGCAATGTCTACGAACCAGGGTGTCGTCCGGATGGCAAAGAGTTGCTCATCTGGGAAGGTCTCAGATACCTCAGTAGAGAGAGGGGATGTCCCTTCTATTGGTTCAATCCGAGATAAGTTGTCAGCCACTTATTTTTTTTTACCCTTTTCTGTCTGTGATTTCTATATCAAACTCTTACAGGAGTGGTACCCATCTTATCAGCTTGGGCTTGGAATCCTGCTTGGTGAATAGATATTTGAGAGCAGCATGGTCAATGTAGATAAAGACCTTAGATCCTATTAGATATGATCTAAACTTGTCAACGACATACATCACTGCAAGTAATTCTTTTTCTGTTGTAGTATAGTTCTTCTGCGCATCATTTAGAACACGGCTGGTATAATAAATGACATGCAGAAGCTTGTCATACCTCAGCCCCTAGGACTACGCCATTGGCATGGTCACTGGCGTCACACATCAGTTCGAATGGTAAGTTGCAGTTGGGTGCAGAGATGATAGGCCAGTGATAAGCTTAGCTTTCAAAGTCTCAAAGGCCTGCAAACACTCTTGGTCAAAGGCAAATAGAGTGTCGGTAGCTAGTAAGTTGCACAGGGGTTTCGCGATTTTAGAAAAATCCTTTATAAACCTCTTGTAGAATCTTGCATGTCCCAAGAAACTTCTGATTCTTTTGACATTAGTGGGTGGTGGTAATCGATTAATTACCTCCACCTTAGCTTGATCCACTTCTATTCCCTTGTTCGAAATCTGATTCCCAAGGACAATCCCTTCAGTCACTATGAAGTGGCATTTTTCCCAATTTAAAACCAGGTTTGTCTCTTGGCATTGTTTGAGAACTAGGGCCCAATGGTCAAGGCAGGAGTCAAATGCGTCTCCGAAGATGGAAAAGTGATCCATGAATACTTCAAGGAACTTCTCCATCATATCAGAGAAGATGGAGAGCATACACCTCTGAAAGGTGGCAGGTGCATTGCACAGGCTAAATGGCATCCACCTATAAGCAAATACGCTATATGGGCATGTAAATACTGTCTTTTCTTGGTCCTGATGATCTATTGCAATTTGGTTATAGCCTGAATAGCCATCCAAAAAGTAGTAGAATGAATGACTTGCTAGTCTCTCCATCATTAGGTCTATAAATGGTAAAGGAAAATGATTCTTTCGTGTGGAGTTATTGAGCCGCCTGTAGTCGATGCACATACGCCACCCAGTAACTGTCCTTGTAGTAATCAGTTTATTCTTTTCATTGTGAACCACTGTCATGCATCACTTTTTGGGGACAACTTAGACAGGGCTCACCTAGGGGCTGTCAGAGATGGGATAAATAATCCCAGCCTCCCATAATTTTGTGACTTCCTTTTGTACCACTTTCTTCATGGATGGGTTCAGTCACCTTTGTGGTTGTACCACTGGTTTGGCATCATCGTCCAGCAGGATCTTGTGCATGCATCGGGTCTGGCTAATGCCCTTAAGGTCATTTATTGTCCACCCAAGAGCTGTCTTGTGTGTATTTAGCACTTGGATTAGTGATTTCTCTTCCTATGGTTCTAAGGCAGAGATTATAATCACAGGATAAGTATCCCCATCCCCAAGAAATGCATATTTCAAAGATGATGGTAATGGCTTGAGCTCGAGTTTAAGAGGCTTGTCCTCCTCCATAGGAGTTTTCGGAGGTTCCTTTATTTTCTCTAGCTACTCTAAATAAGGATGAACATAATAAAAGATGCCGTGCATCTCTTCTTTGAGTCTCTCAGCCAAATTCAGTTCTTCCACCAGGAAATCAATGATATTAATACTCATGCACTCCTCTGGAGTGTCTGGATGCTACATGGCTTTGACAGCATTTAGTACAAACTCATCCTCATTGACTCTCAGGGTTACTTCCCATTTCTAAACGTCAGTCCGTCCTGTAGCTAGGAAGGGTCTTCCTAGAATGAGGGTTGCAGTATTATGCTCGTCTATTTCCAACACCACAAAGTGTGTGGGAAATGAAAAGGGTCAAACCTTAACAATCATGTCCTCAATTACGCCTGATGGAAGCTTAATAGAGCTATCAGCAAGTTGAAGACTTATGTGGGTTGGTTTAACTTCGTGAGTTAAACAGAGTCTTTTTATTAGTGATGCAGGTATTAAGTTAATACTTGCTCCGAGATCACATAGGGCTGTCTTTGTACAGGTATCCCCTAAAGTACAGGGTATCATAAAGCTTCCAGGATCTTTGAGTTTCTCTGGTAAGCTCTTTTGAATTACTGCACTAGACTCTTCAGTAAGGAAGACCATTTCTACCTCTCTCCAATCCTTCTTATGACTTAAGATGTCTTTCATGAACTTAGCATAAGAAGGAATCTGCCCAAGAGCCTCTGCAAAAGGGATCTTGATCTCAAGTGTCTTGAGATAATCCGCAAAGCGGGCAAACTATTTATCCTTTCCCAACAAGTACTTATTTCACATCACTAGCTTGACGGTACTGCGCTCATGTCAGCAATAGGGTGGATTTGTCTTACTCAATCTCACCACCCAAGTAATGTTTCACTCTTTGGCCATTAACAGTAAATCGTTTATCAGAGTAATTGCACTAGAGTTCTATATTACCATAGGGTGATACATTACTAATCAGGAAAGGTCCTGTCGAACATGACTTAAGCTTTCCAGGAAAGAGCTTCAGTCTAAAATTGAAAAGCAGAACTTTCTGTCTAAGATCAAAGACTCTGGAAGAAATCTTTCTTTCACCACATTTCTTGGCCCTTTCTTTGTAGATCTTTGCATTTTCAAATGCAGGGAGTCGGAATTCATCCAACTCATTTAGCTGGAGCAACCGTTTCTCTCATGCTGCCTTTGTAACAAGGTTTAGGAGTTTGGTTGCCCAGTAGGCCTTGTGTTCCAGCTCCACTGACAGGTGGCACGCCTTCCCATACACCAATTGATATGATGATGTTCATATGAGGGTTTTGAAGGCTATTATGTATGCCCAGAGAGCATCATCAAGCCTTCTTGCCCAATCCTTTCTAGAGGTATTCACCGTTCTTTCCAGGATTCTTTTCAGTTCTCTATTCGAAACTTCAGCTTTCCCATTTGTTTGTGGATGATATGGGGGTTGCCACTTTATGGCGAACTCCATATCGGCTCAGTACGGATTCAAGCTGTTTATTGCAGAAATGAGTTCTTCCATCATTGATAAGTGTCCGAGGAACACCAAACCTACTGAAGATGTTCTTTTGAAGGAACTTCATTACTACTCTAGTGTCATTTGTGGGTGATGCGACTACCTCAACTGATTTAGACACATAATCTACGGCCACAAGGATGTAGGTGTTTGAGTATGAAGGTGGAAAAGGACCCATGAAGTCTATACCCCACACATCAAACAACTCAATCTCTAGGATTTCTTACTGAGGCATCTCATGACCATGAGGGAGATTGCCAGACCTTTGGCAACTATCACAATAACGGACAAACTCTCGGGAATCCTTAAAGAGTATATGCCAGTAGAAACCGCTTTGGAGGACCTTAGTGGTTGTTCGCTCTCCTCCTAAGTGTCCTTCATAATCTGAGCCATGGCAATGCCATAGGATTTTATGTGCCTCATCTTCAAGCACATAGCGATGGATTATCCCATCAGAGCATCTCTTAAAGAGATATGGTTCATCCCACAAGTAGTATCTAGCATCATGAATGAGCTTTCGGGCTTGCTGCCTACTGTATTCCTTGGGGATGAATTTTATAGCCTTGTCATTCGCAATGTCTTCGAACCAGGGTGTCGTCCGGATGGAAAAGAGTTGCTCATCCCGGAAGGTCTCAGATACCTCAATAAAGGGAGGGGATGTCCCTTCTATTGGTTCAATCCGAGATAAGTGGTCAGCCACTTAATTTTTTGACCCTTTTTCTGTCTGTGATTTCTATATCAAACACTTGCAGGAGTAGTACCCATCTTATCAGCTTGGGCTTAGAATCCTGCTTGGTGAATAGATATTTGAGAGCAGCATGGTCAGTGTAGATAAAGACCTTAGATCCTATTAGATAGGATCTGAACTTTTCAACCGCATACATCACTGCAAGTAATTCCTTTTCTGTTGTAGTATAGTTCTTCTGCGCATCATTTAGAACAGGGCTGGAATAATAAATGACATGCAGAAGTGATAAACCACTATTTTATGGTTTATCTTGTGCTCAATTGAGTGGATTTCATCAACTCTTTACACACTTATTCATAACATTTGCATGGTTTTATATTTTCTTCCTGATTTTGTGCTATGATTGAAAACATGCTTCTTTGATCTTATATTTACTTATTATTAATCCGCTCCTATTACCATTAGATGCCTTGATATGTGTGTTAAGTGTTTTCAGAGATTACAGGGCCAGAATGATTCAGAGGATGGAAAGGAAGCATGCAAAAGTGGAAGGAATACAATAAGTTGGAGAAATTGCTAAGTTGTCCAGCCTGACCTCTTCACACTCAAACGGCTATAACATTAGCTACAGAAGTCCAAATGACACGGTTCCAGTTGCATTGGAGAGCGAACGTTCGGGGCTTCGATTTAATATATAATATGCCATAGTTGCCCTAATGCTAGGCGATGCGAATGTGTGATCCACGCAAATGCGTCACATCTGCGAACTTCAATCCGTGCGGCTGCGTGGACGACGCCTCCGCGTCACTTGTCCGCGACTTGAACGTATCAGAATACGCAGGGGGCGATTTCTGAACTGTTTTTGACCCAGTTTTCGGCCTAAAAAACACAGATTAGAGGCTATAAAGTGAGGGAATGCATCCATTCAGAGAGAGCTCGCCAATTTTCACTTTCCATGATTTAGATTTAGTTTGAGAGAGGTTCTCTCCTCTCTCTCTCTTAGGATTAGGATTTAGGACTTCTCTTAGTTTTTAAGAGGAACTCTCGATCCAGGTTTAGTATTTACTTTAATTTATGTTTCTATGCTACTTTTACTTTAATGCTTTTATTCGTATCTATAAATGTTGCCAATTTGGCTTATGAACCCTTTCCATGTTATGATTTGAATTAATGATTATTTGAGGTATTTCAGTTATTGATTGCTTTCTCTTTAATTTGTGTTACCATTACTTTCCATCTAAGGACATTTTTATTCCAAGAATTTTACTTTTTCCCCTTTTGGTCTTGGTTAAGAAATCAGTAACTCAACATTATCAAACTCAACATAACTGATAATCGCTATCTTGCTAATTGAACTGAACTTCAATAATCCCAGTTTGGGCATTTAACTCCAGCTTTTATGCCAGTTCTGGCGTTTTGACGCTAGAATTCTTAAGCTGAATTGGAACGCCGATTTGGGCCATCAAATCTTGGGCAAAGTATGGACTATTATATATTACTGGAAAGCCCAGGATGTCTACTTTCCAACGCAATTAAGAGCAAGCCAATTGGGCTTCTATGGCTCCAGAGAATCCACTTCGAGTGCAGGGAGGTCAGAATCCAACAGCATCTGCAGTCCTTTTTCAGCCTCTGAATAAAATTTTTGCTTAGGTCCCTCAATTTCAGCCAGAAAATACTTGAAATCATAGAAAAACACACAAACTCATAGTAAAGTCCA
>NC_029789.2:67885884-67977155 GCF_000816755.2 Arachis ipaensis | reverse complement strand
GGTTCTCTCCTCTCTCTCTTAGGATTAGGATTTAGGACTTCTCTTAGTTTTTAAGAGTAACTCTCGATCCAGGTTTAGTATTTACTTTAATTTATGTTTCTATGCTACTTTTACTTTAATGCTTTTATTCGTATCTATAAATGTTGCCAATTTGGCTTATGAACCCTTTCCATGTTATGATTTGAATTAATGATTATTTGAGGTATTTCAGTTATTGATTGCTTTCTCTATAATTTGTGTTACCATTGCTTTCCATCTGAGGACATTTTTATTCCAGCAATTTTACTTTTTCCCCTTTTGGTCTTGGTTCAGAAATCAGTAACTCAACATTATCAAACTGAACATAACTGATAATCGCTATCTTGCTAATTGAACTTAACTTCAATAATCCCAACTTTTTCTTAGGAATTAAATAGGATTCGAAGGTCAAACTAATTAGTCCCTTGACTTTCCTTTGCTTTAGTAAAGGTTAACTAAGTGGAATTTAGATTTAACTTTTATTATTGTTGAGAGAGATAATTAAGTTGGACTTCCAATTTCTCTTACCTTGCCAAAAGTTGCTTTATAGTTTTATTTATTTTAATTGCTATTTACTTTACTTGTCATTTAAATCACTAGCTTCTCACCTTCTAAACCCCGATTACAACCTTTATGAAGATATGGTGGACAACCTTATAACTACCAACAAGCCCCACCCCGTGCCTATAGACCATCCTTTCAACATAACCTCGAACCACTACACTCACAAGCTTCTCTTCACCATTCGCCACCATATGATCCTTCCTTACCCCGATTCCAATCCAATCACTCCCAACCACCACCACTTTCCTATGTATCATGTCCAAATCCGGCACCCCGAGAAGCAGAGGTTCGCCTAAAGGAAACAGTGAATAAACTTCAAACAACCATTTGACAACTGAAGCAAGCAGTAATTCAATGGGTTTCTAGACGCTCAAATATGCAAGGATCAACCACAGCTCCATGTGGACAGACTAATGAAGAGCGTAGCATGAAGGAGATATTAGAAACTCCAGTGGACAAGACAGAACATGAATTCATACTAGAACAAGTAGAAGAAGCTGTCTTCATTCAAGAAGAAGAGTTGGTTGAAGATCTAAGAGATGCTGAACCTCCATGGGAATGCAGAGCTGAAGAGAACTCCGTCAAGGACGTTACAGTTGATGCTAAGGAGGATAGCGCACAACCCCCAAGGCAAGTCGTTTATAAAGAATTAGACGGAATAATCCAAGAAGCAAATTCCTTTGATAGTGATAGTCACAAGTCTAGCTCTCTTAGTAATGAACTTGCATCCGCAAGTGAATTCTCTAAGATCGAAGAATCTTCCCCAGATGAATACGAAGATGATGCAGAGGTAGATTTTTCTCAACCTCCAATCTATGACTCAAGTGATGAGGAAGACATAGAAGACTTTGACCAGGACACAGATATAATTGAAGAATCTTGCGAAGAAGTGGAGGAATTCACAGAAGAGCACAAGGGAGAAGAACTTACAGAACCTCCAGAAACACCTACCCCAAGGCCATTACCGCCTAATACAAGCTTCAAGTGGGTACAATCCTTAATCCTTAACTTCACTTATTCACTTGAATATGGTTTGCTTGAAACAGATGGCCAGCTTAGAGCTCTCTGCGGCTTTAAGAGTAAGAGGGAAATGGCTCGTACTCAGAGCTGGTGCACAAGGTTCAATAAGGTTCCACGCTTCACCTCGAAGTACACGGATTGGTATCATGCTCAATTGCATGGATCACGGAGAACGTTTGGTCACCATGGTGAGATTCTACTTTTTAAACCGTCCAGATGGAAACATGTAGATCAAGACGGAGGCGGATTTAAAAACAAAGCTTAGGATCATGGATTCTGTTCTGACATTCGTCATCCCGGGAGCCTGAAAATCTGCTTGAAGTTGATCTGAAGCTTCACATGCCTAGTTTGGGACCCCGGAGGCTGCTGGCATTCCAAACATTGGTGGAGATTTCTGAATGAATCTAAACACAAGCCACCATAGCAGGAAGCTCTTCCAATGTCCAACTTAAGGACTTTAACTAAAAGTGCTAGGTGGGAGACAACCCACCATGGTATGATCGTTCCTTTTGCAATTTTAATTTTATTTAGTTTTGTTTGTTTTTGAATTTTATTTCATTTTATTGAACCTAGAATCATGCATAGCATTCACATTAAGCATTGCATTCTGCATACTGCATTCTGCATTAATAAAAAAAAAAACGCCATGCGACACGACCGCATCAGCGACGCGTCCGTGTCGCAAGGAGAGGGGAGAAAATAAAAACGAACAGAGAGTCACGCTGGAGCGTGGTTAGAGGCGTGCCCGTGGCACAAATCGTCCCGAGTGGGAATACTGGCCTCCCACGCGACCGCGGGCCCCACGTGGCCGCGTGACCAGGATTTCGACGTAATAATGGTGCACAGCCAAAAGTTGTGCTAGAATGGTGCTGGACTGGCGCTGGACGCACAGTCTATCTCACGCGACCGCGTGCCTCACGCGGCCGCGTCACATCCTACTAAGTGCCCACTCACGTGATCGCGTGCCCCACGCGATCGCGTCACCCAATATTTGGCAATTAATGATTTTTGAACAGAGAGTTGTGCGAGAGCGAGGCTGTCCTCGCGCCAGTAGCATAAAACGGGTCAGGCGACCGCGTGACCGACGCGACCGCGTCAATCAGTTTAAGCGCAAGTCATGCGACCGCGTGCCCCACGCGTCCGCGTCGCTTGCGCCGCACAGCTTATCCTAATTTGCCAAATATCTTATCTTTTCTCCCCCAATCCTAATTTTTCCTCCCTCCTTTCTTACTTACCTCTTTTTCCCTTCTATCCCTTCTCATTCTTCTTATCTTTTATTTTATTTTACTTAATTTATTTGCATATTTCATTCATTACATTTTAATTTTGTGCATATTTTTTTCTTTTCTTTTCTACATTTATTATTTTTTCTTTGGTGTTGATTTTCTTATTTAACTGTTGCAACTTTTCTGGTATTATTTGGTGCTTAGTGACTTGTTTACACTGTTGGGTAATATTATTTAAATCAATGCTATTCTTTTATGATATTTGTATTCCTTTTTGCATTGACATGAGCTTATACTATCTTTCATTACCCACACTCTCCTCCCCTATGTTTCAAATCTTGCATCACTGGTATGCCATGGCTTCTATTATTTTCTCACGTACATGTTGAAGCTTCCATGTAAATGAGACCCTTATCATTTGGCATTAACCCACCCATACTTCATTTATTTTCTCATCTTTATTACTGGGTTACCTTTCTTCCCTTTTTCTTTTAGGATGGCCACCCGGAAGGGAACTGGAAGACGTTTACATGAGAAGATAAGACAAGTCCATCTGCACAATCTTTGGAGAAAAGCATCAGTTGTAGTAGCCCGTCCACCGCATATTTCAGTATGCACCGAGGATGGTGCAATCTTTAAGTGTGGGGAGGTCGATACCGATCTCCATGGGTTAGCTATTTTCCTCCTTTCAACACCATTGTCTTATTTTCTTTGTTAATTCATTGTTGCATTTACATATTTGATTGCATGTTTATTTGATTTTGTACATTTAGTTACTACTTGGTTGAAGTAATATTTTCTTTTTCAAGAAACTTTTATAGTACTTCACTAATTTAAATTAAAAAAAAAATTTTCTGTTAAAACTTGTTTGAAGTTGTATTTGGAACATGGTTTTTGAGCTAAAGAACACACAACCTGTGAGATTTTGAGCTTATTTACATGGTTACATTATTTAACCATAAATTTTTATTCTTGTGTGTTTTCTTCACTATGATTGCAATCTTTGCTTTGTTCCATTCTAAATGTCCAATATTTAGTGTATTTACATACTTGCATATGATTGAGGCCATTATTTGTTATTAACTCACTTATCCCAAATAAGCCTACCTTTTACATCACCTTTGTTAGCCCCTTGAGCTTAATCCCCTCTTGTTCTATAACCACATTACTAGCCTTAAGAAGAAAAACAAATTAAAAATCCCAAGTGAATCTTTGATTAGCTTAAGATAGAAATTGTGCATCAACTAAGTGTGGGAAAACTGTGGGAACATGGGTTAATAAGGGAATGTATCATGTTTCTAATTTATTTGAATATTGGGAATTTGGGAAACCTACTCATGAAAAACCAAAATAGAAAAATAATGGAAAATCCATGTGCATTGATAAGTTATGTTTACTTATATGATTAAAAAAAATTCAATAAATAAATAAGGGGACAAAATTACCCCAATGCTAAGTTAATAAAAGATCAATGCACATGTGATAAAAGTAAAGAAATATCAAAAATTTGGTACATGAGTATGGGAATCATACAAAAGTGGGAATTATGGGTAGTTAGACATGAATTTAAAAGTATATAGAGTATATGTATATTAGGTGAGAGCTTAGGTTAGTCAAAGATTCATATTATAGCTCACTTGACCATACATATATCCTTACCTTTACCTTAGCCCCATTACAACCCTGAAAAAACCTCATGATATTTGCATTGGTATGCTAAATATTTTTTGATTGGTTAGATGAAGAACAAAGTTTAGAAAGCATGATTAGGGAGAATAGAGTGATTGACCCTAGACACTTGAGAGTTTGAGTGATATACACTACCAGTGAGGGTTCAATGCTTAATTCTATGTTCCCTGCTTTCATGAGCTATCTTCTTACAAGTTTACTTGTCTTTTATTGTATAATTTGAATTAGTGAAATTTGATTTATGTTTGTCTTGAAAAGCTTACTTACTTTTAACCAAGTAGGTAGAAACATTTTGCATTTAGTTGCATTCATATAGATAGGATTGCATTTCATACTTTCTACCATTCCTCTTCATCTTTATAGCTTCTCTTGAGCTTAGCATAAGGACATGCTAGTGTTTAAGTGTGGGAGGTTGATAAACCACTATTTTATGGTTTATCTTGTGCTCGATTGAGTAGATTTCATCAACTCTTTACACACTTATTCATAATATTTGCATGGTTTTATATTTCCTTCCTGATTTTGTGCTATGATTGAAAACATGCTTCTTTGATCTTATATTTACTTATTATTAATCCTCTTCTATTACCATTAGATGCATTGATATGTGTGTTAAGTGTTTTCAGAGATTACAGGGCAGGAATGGTTCAGAGGATGGAAAGGAAGCATGCAAAAGTGGAAAGAATACAATAAGTTGGAGAAATTGCTAAGCTGTCCAGCCTGACCTCTTCGCACTCAAATGGCTATAACTTTAGCTACAGAGGTCCAAATGACGCGGTTCCAATTGCATTGGAAAGCTAACATTCGGAGCTTCGATTTGATATATAATATGCCATAGTTGCTCTAATGCTAGGCGACGCGAACACGTGATCTACGTGAACGCATTGCATCTGCGAACTTCAATCCGGGCGGCCGCGTGGACGACGCCTCCGTGTCACTTGTCCGCGACCTGAACGTACCAGAATACGCAGGGGGCGATTTCTGGGCTATTTTTGACCCAGTTTTTGGCCCGGAAAACATAGATTAGAGGCTATAAAGTGAGGAAATGCATCCATTCAGAGAGAGCTCGCCAATTTTCGCTTTCCATGATTTAGATTTATTTTGAGAGAGGTTCTCTCCTCTCTCTCTTAGGATTAGGATTTAGGACTTCACTTAGTTTTTAAGAGTAACTCTCGATCCAGGTTTAGTATTTACTTTAACTTATGTTTCTATGCTACTTTTACTTTAATGCTTTTATTCGTATCTATAAATGTTGCCAATTTGGCTTATGAACCCTTTCCATGTTATGATTTGAATTAATGATTATTTGAGGTATAATAATTAAGTTGGACTTCCAATTTCTCTTACCTTGCCAAAAGTTGCTTTATAGTTTTATTTATTTTAATTGCTATTTACTTTACTTGTCATTTAAATCACTAGCTTCTCACCTTCTAAACCCCGATTACAACCTTTATAGCCAATAATAAGAACATACTTCCTTGCAGTTTCTTGAGAATACGACCCGAGGTTTGAATACTCGGTTAACAATTTTTAAGGGGTTTGTTACTTGTGACAACCAAAACATTTGTAAGAAAGGTTGATTGCATGGTTTAGTAACTATACTTACAATGAGTATTTGTTATAACTTCTAAACCATCAATCTTCAGTTCTTTCAAGAAGCTTGTCATACCTCTGCCCCTAGGACTGTGCCAATGGCATGGTCACTGGCGTCACACATCAGTTCGAATGGTAAGTCCCAGTTGGGTGCAGAGATGATAGGCCAGTGATAAGCTTAGCTTTCAGAGTCTCAAAGGCCTATAGACACTCTTGGTCAAAGGCAAACAGAGTGTCGGTAGCTAGTAAGTTGCATAGGGGTTTCGTGATTTTAGAAAAATCCTTTATAAACCTCTTGTAAAATCTTGCATGTCCCAGGAAACTTTTGATTCCTTTGGCATTAGTGGGTGGTGGTAATCGCTTAATTACCTCCACCTCAGCTTGATCCACTTCTATTCCCTTGTTCAAAATCTGATGCCCAAGGACAATCCCTTCAGTCACCATGAAGTGGCATTTTAACCCATTTAAAAATAGGTTAGTCTCTTGGTGTTGTTCGAGAACTAGGGCTAGATGGTCTAGGCAGGAGACAAATGCATCTCCGAAGACGGAAATGTCATCCATGAATACTTCAAGAAACTTCTCCATCATATCAGAGAAGATGGAGAACATACACCTCTGAAAGGTGGCAGGTGCATTGCACAGGCCAAATGGCATCCGCCTATAAGGAAATATGCTATATGGGCATGTAAATGCTGTCTTTTCTTGATCCTGATGATCTATTGCAATTTGGTTATAGCCTGAATAGCCATCTAAAAAGCAGTAGAATGAATGACTTGCTAGTCTCTCCAGCATTTGTTCTATAAATGGTAAAGGAAAATGATTCTTTCATGTGGAGTTATTGAGCCGCCTATAGTCGATGCACATATGCCACCCTGTAACTGTCCTTGTAGGAATCAGTTCATTCTTTTCATTGTGAACCACTGTCATGCATCACTTTTTGGGGACAACTTGGACAGGGCTCACCCAGAGGCTGTCAGAGATGGGATAAATAATCCCAGCCTCCCAAAATTTTGTGACTTCCTTTTGCACCACTTCCATCATCGCTAGATTCAGTGGCCTTTATGGTTGTACCACTGGTTTGGCGTCATCCTCCAGCGGGATCTTGTGCATGCAACGGGTCTGGCTAATTCCCTTAAGGTCATTTATTGTCTACCCAAGAGCTGTCTTGTGTGTCTTTAGCACTTGGATTAGTGCTTTTTTTTTTTCTATGGTTCTAAGGCAGAGATTATAATCACAGGATAAGTATCCCCATCCCCAAGAAATGCATATTTCAATGATGATGGTAATGGATTGAGCTCGAGTTTAAGAGGCTTGTCCACCTCCATAGGAGTTTTCAGAGGTTCCTTTATTTTCTCTGGCTCCTCTAAATCAGGATGAACATAATAAAAGATGTCGTGCATCTCTTCTTTGAGTCTCTCAGCCATATTCACTTCTTCCACCAAGAAATCAATGATATCAATACTCATGCACTCCTCTGGAGTGTCTGGATGCTACATGGCTTTGACAGCATTTAGTACGAACTCATCCTCATTGACTCTCGGGGTTACTTCTTATTTCTGAACGTCAGTCTGTCCTGTAGCTAAGAAGGGTCTTCCTAGAATGAGGGTTGCAGTCTTATGCTTGTCTATTTTCAGCACCACAAAGTCTGTGGGAAAAGCAAAGGGTCCAGCCTTAACAATCATGTCCTCAATTACGCCTGATGGAAGCTTAACAGAGCCATCAGCAAGTTGAAGACATATGCGGGTTGGTTTAACTTCGTGAGTTAAACAGAGTTTCTTTATTAGAGGTTTTCTTTAACTCTAGGTTCCCAAGGAGTTTCTGCATCTCCTAAGTCTTCAACCACTTCTTCCTCTTCTTCAATGATCATAGGCTTCTCCAATTATTCTATCACAACATAGCATTCCTCCTTCTCCATCGGAGGTTCCAATCTCTCCTCCATGCTATGCTCTTCATTTGATGCTCCACATGTAACCATGGGAGTGCTTTGAGTAGTCAAGCATTGGGAGGCTAATCGGCTTACTACCTCGGTCAAGGTAGCCACAAATTCTAGTGTCTCCCTTTGCATGTCCGCTTGTCCTTGAAGCAGCAAAGTGAGAGAATCAACTATTGGGGCTTGGGGTGGATAGGAGGGTTCATCATTTTAGAGAAAGGGTTCATAGTAGGAAGGTAGTTCTTCTTGGTAAGGGTATAGAGATGGTATGTATTGAGGTGGTTCTTGGTAATAATCATGATAGGGTTGTAGTGGTTCTAAAGGTTCTTGCTCATAAGTGTCACAAGGATATGGTTTGGGTGATTGGTCATATGATGGATATGGGTCATATGAAGGTGTTTGATGAAGAAAGGCTTGTGAGTATGGTTGAGGTTCATGTTGAGGATAAGATTCATAGGCATACGATGGTAGTTGGTGATTGTCACAAAATGATTAACCATAGCCATTGAATTGATATGCATTAGGATGGAAATTATACCTACAAGTATCCGGAGGTTGTTGCCAATAGGAGTGATCAATTCCTTGAGGCTCCTCCCACCTTTGTTGTTTCCATCCTTGATACACGTGGTCATTGAAGTTCACATTTCCTACAACACAATTAGAACCAAACTCATAGCCAAAAGGGTGAGACTTCATAGTGGAAGCAAAAATAGACTAACAAAGTCCTAAAGCTAGCAAAACTAACAAACAAGTAAAAGACAAACATATTCATAATATTCACATATATACAATAACCAATAACAACGCACATAATTGCAACTGCCCGGCAACGACACCATTTTGATGATTGGAAAATTGATGGTATAGAATTTCTCAATGAAATCTCGTTGCAAGTATAGTTTCTAAACCAACAAAAAATCCTTTCATACAAAAGATTATTTGTCACAAGTACAAATCCCTAAAAATAATAACCGAAGTATTCAAAACTCGGGTCCTTCTCCCTAGGAATTGCAATAAAGTGTTCTTGTTATTGGCTATGAGGTATATTTTGGGGTTTTAGATAAGAAACAAAAAAAGTAAATTGTAATGAAATTCAAATGATAAGAAGGTCTTGGCAAGGTGTGGTGGTCAAGGATCTCTATCCTTATCACTAACCACAACATGATAATTGCAAGGATCAATCCCATTAAGTCATCCTCTAACAAGTAAAGAAAAGTCAAATGAGTTATATCAATCCAAGTCCATAAGTCCTAACCACTCACTAATTGAATTAATGAAAGCTATAGTCTATGGCTACCAATTATCAATCACTTGGACATTAGTGACTCAAGAATTCCTAAGTTACCTTCCCAAGCCAAGAGCATAAAATTCTAATCTAACATCCTTCTAAACATTTTAACAAACACTTGGAAGGCATAAAAGGAAAGTAAAATCAAATTGCAAGAAAAGAAAATCTACACTACTCAATTACAAGGAATTAAACAACAACAATTCAAATCAACAATAAAGGAACATGAAACATAAATTGCATTAAAGAGAAATAGACGAAACAAAAGTGCATCAACATAAAAGTAGAGAATTACAAGAATTAAATGCTAAACTAGAGAGAGGAGATGTAGAAGAACAAGAATTAATAAAGGAAAAGTAAATCAAAGCATAAAATTAACCTAGATCTAAGAAATCCTAATCTAGATCTAACCTAATCCTAATTCTAGAGAGAAGAGAGAGCTTCTTTCTCTAGAAACTAACTTTCCCTCCAAAACTCAAACTAAAACTAACTAGTTGACTGGATCCTTGATCCCCCTTCAATCCTTGGGTTAAATAGCATCAGAGGTGAGTTGGATTTGGGCCTGGGAACCCCAAAAATCGCCCCCAGCAGATTTCCTTTAAGTGAGTTACGTGCAAGCACCGACGCATTGAAGAACTGAGGATTGATGGTTTAGAGGTTACAGAAACTCTCGTTGTAAGTATAGTTACTAAACCAAGCAATCAACCTTTCTTACAAAAGTTGTGGTTGTCACAAGTAACAAACCCCTTAAAATTGATAACCGAGTATTTAAACCTCGGGTCGTCTTCTCAAGGAACTACAAGGAAATATGTTCTTATTATTGGCTATAAAGGTTGTAATCGGGGTTTAGAAGGTGAGAGGCAAGTGATTTAAATGACAAGTGAAGTAGATGGCACTTAAAGTAAATAAATACTCTAAAGTAAACTTTTGGCAAGATAAGAGAAATTGGAAGTCCAACATAGTTATCTCTCTCAACAACAATGAAAGTTGAATCTAAATTCCGCTTAGTTAACCTTTACTAAAGTAAAGGAAAGTCAAGGGACTAATTAGTTTGACCTTCGAATCTTATTTATTTCCTAAGAAAAAGTTGGGATTATTGAAGTTCAGTTCAATTAGCAAGATAACGATTATCAATTATGCTGAGTTTAATAATGTTGAGTTACTGATTTCTTAACCAAGACCAAAAGGGAAAAGGTAAAATTGTTGGAATAAAAATATCCTTAGATAGAAAGCAATGGTAACACAAATTAAGGAGAAAGCAATCAATAACTGTAATACCTCAAATAATCATTAATTCAAATCTTAACATGGAAAGGTTTCATAAGTCAAGTTGGCAACATTTATAGGTACGAATAAAAGCATTGAAGTAAATATTAAACCTGGATCAAGAGTCACTCTTACAAACTAAGAGAAGTCCTAAATCCTAATCCTAATCATAAGAGAGAGAGGAGAGAACCTCTCTCAAACTAAATCTAAATCATGGAAAGTGAAAATTGGCGAGCTCTCTCTGAATGGATGCGTTCCCCCACTTTGTAACCTCTGGTCTATGCCTTCTGGACTTGTATTTGGGCCAAAAAGGGCTTCAGAATTTGCTATGAGCACTTTTTGTAATTTCTGGTGCGTGGCCTCTGTCACACGTCCGCGTGGGGCACTCGGTCGCGTCATTCGGAGCATTTCTTTGCCACGCGGTCGCGTCAGTCACGCAACCGCATCATGTGCGTTCTGCTTAAGGCACGCGGTCGCGTCTGTCATGTGGCTGCGTCGCTGCTGATTCGCGCTTGGCGCGCGATCACTTTGTCCATGCGATCGTGTGGATGCCAGTTTCTTCAGAAGCTCCATTTTGTGCTTTCCTTCCATTTTTGTATGTTTCCTTTCCATCCTTTAAGTCATTCCTACCTTAGAAGATCTGAAACTACTCAACACACTAATCACGGCATCGAATGGAAATAAAGGTAATAAAAAAATAATTAATATTAAAGCATAGGAAACATGTTTTTCACATACATCACATAATAAGGAAGGGAAAGTAAAACCATGCAATTAATATGAATAAATGGGTGAAGGATTGAATAAATCACTCAAATTAAGCACAAAATATATCATAAAATATGGGTTTATCAACCTCCCCACACTTAAACAATAGCATGTCCTCATGCTAAATCCAAGGTAAAGAATAAGGTAAGGTTAAAGTGGTGGAATGTTATGCAATGCAACCTATTCTAAATGCATCTACCTAAATGAGTCATGCAATTCCAATTTATCCACTCATATATAAAGCTTACATGTAGTCAAATTAATTTACATCCTCAAGGAGTCATATATATATATAGCCAACCCTTAAATAATGAAGCATTTTAGCAAATGAGATGGGAAATAAAAATATTGTACAAACTTGCAAAACAATTAGTAAATTAAGCACAGATATATGTTGATGAGTTATTGAAACCTCACTGGATTTTGTGTTTACCCTCTAGTCACTCAGTGTTTATTGGGTTTATTCACTCTATTTTTCTTTTTATTCTTACTTTCTATAATTTTGTTCTTCATCTAACCAATCAACAATTATAGAGTACAGTCATACCAAAAGTCATGAGGTCTTTAATTAAGGTTGTAATGGGGCCAAGGTAAAGGTAAGGATATATGTATAAGGCTAAGTGAGCTAATAAGTGAATCCTTAATTAGACCAAGATCTCACCTAACATACATATTTAGTAGAATAAGCTTCTTTACCAATTTTCCCATATTATCCCACTTGTTGTCACATGCTCATGTTTCAATTTTTGTTTTTATCCCATGTGCATTGCTTTTATTTTGCATTGGGGAATTCTTTTGTATTCCCTTTTATTAAATGCTGAAAAATAACTTCTTTTTTTTTTAATGCACATGGTAATTGATCACTTTGATTTCTCATGAGCATGCTTTCCAAATTTTCTGAATTATTTTATTTCTTTCAACTTTTCTACCTTTTGTTTCTATCATCCATGTTCCCAATAGGTTTCCCATAGTTTAATCTATTCATAATTTTCTATCTTAAGCTAACCAAGGATTCAACTTGGGATTTTATTTTATTTTTCTGCTTAAGGCTAGTAATGTGGCTAAATAGAATAAAAGGGATTTTAAAGGCTCAAGGAGGCTAACAAGGGTGATGTGAAAGGTAGGTTATTTTGGGGTAAGTGAGCTAAAATCAAATGATGGCCTCAATCATTCTTTTGGTATGTATCTATATTCTATAATTGGACATATAGATTAAGGCAAAGTAAAGAACATCAGAATAAAAAGAAGCGAAACACACAGGAATGAAATTATGGTTTGAATGCAACCATACAATTAAGCTCAATTCTCACAGGCTGTGTGTTCTCTAACTCAAGCATCATATATCATTCATATATGTTATGCAGGTTTGGTTAAAAATTCCCATTATTCTCATAAAAAAATTATTTAGGGTAGCCTTTAAAGTTTTAATGTTCCTCCTTGATGAAATGTTGTCAACTTAACTATATGATGTAATGCTATATATACAAGGTTTATGGATTTAAATATGTTATGTTCAATTTCCTAGCTTACTTCCTTTTTATATTTTTCAATTTAACTATGCTATCTTATGCTAAAAGAAAAATACAGAAAAATATCCAAAATAAAAGAAAAAAGAGATGTAGTGGTTCACCAAAATAAAACGCCAGAGATGGCGACCTCCCCACACTTAAAATGAAGCATCGTCCCTGATGCTCAGTCAGGCCGGGTGTGAAGGGGTGTCATCACTGGTAGGGATGGTAGCTGGAGGCTCTGTGGTGGTGGTGGGTTGAGGGTCTAGCTGCTGTAGAGGCGGTGCTGACTGGATCGGGATCTCCGGATCTGCAGCCTCTATCTGATGCGTAACCTCCTGATGCGGGGCGGCCTGCTCTGTGGCTGCCTGCTGATGGGTCTCCTCCTGGAAATGAGTCTCCTCCTCGTGCTCATCCTCCTCCTCCTCTGATGGCTCAGATGGTGTGTCGGGCTCAGAGGGGATGTCACCACCCTGTCGGATCATCAGCTTCAGATGCGAATAGCGTCGCTGGATGCGACGCTCCAATCTCTCATACCGGCGCCGGTTACGGCGCTCCATCTGATCAAGCTGTCGAAATAGGCGGTGCACGAGGCGGTATACGGGCTCAGAGGTAGGTGGAGGTGCAGTGGTAGCAGCAGGGGCAGCAGTGGCATCTGTGGAGGAAGAGGGTCCAGCAGACGGTGGGGCTGTCTCATCAGTAGCAGTAAAGGGTGGTGGTCTGTAGCCCAAGGCTAGGAAGTTCTTGCTGTGAGGAATGATCTTCCTGCAGTCCACCGCTGGTGGTCTCTCATCGGCATCCTCCCATGGCACGTCAGCTCGACGGCCTAGCTGTGTAACCAGGTACGGAAAAGGGAGGGTGCCTCGGACGTGGACCCTGGCCATATAATGCCGGATAAAGTGTGGTAGATAAAGGTCCTTACCCTCCAGCACACACCATAGGAGGGTGATCATAGCAGCTGAGATTTCCATCTCATTAGTACTCGGCATGACATAATTGCTCAAGATCTGGTGCCATAACCGAGCCTCATCATTTAAGTACGCCCTCTTGATCCCTCTAGGCATGGTGGTGTCCTGACCCATCTCCCAAGGAACAGTCAAGTCGAGAGCTATCCGTGCCTTTACAGCATCCCAATCAAACTGCATCAGGTGCATGTCCTCCTCAGCCTTTGAATAACCATCAGGCTGATCGGACTTGGCTGGGAGCTGGAGAATGTCCTCGATGGCCTCCTCAGTGACCAGAATTTGTTTTCCTCTCAGGTGTACGGCATCTAAGGTGGTGAGGTAGTAGTTGCAGTAGAATTCCCAGACCCAAGATGCATTGACCTCTGTCAGTGTTTTCTCCAGAAAGAACCAGCCCCTTCGCTTGATTTGCTCAGTGGTGTACTGCTGGAGTGCTTCTGGAATCTTCAGAGTTCTCTCCAGGTATGGATTCCTGGAGTTTGCAAAAGCCGGGTACTTCAGCTCACAGTACCGGTTTGCAAATTTTATTGGATCAATTGCAGGGAGCAGCTGGTCAGCTTTTTCCTGCTGTGTAAAGTTCTTCTCCCGCCATGAGGAATCATGCATGAGGGCGATGATGG
This sequence comes from Arachis ipaensis, assembly GCF_000816755.2. Classification (NCBI taxonomy): domain Eukaryota; kingdom Viridiplantae; phylum Streptophyta; class Magnoliopsida; order Fabales; family Fabaceae; genus Arachis; species Arachis ipaensis. Next base: position 67,962,703 of record NC_029789.2, on the reverse strand, counting down.
ACTGGGAGGAATCTCCTCTCTTGCGCTTGCCAGTAGCCTTGCCTTTTCCTTTCCTCTGTGAGGCAGACATCCTAAAAAATGGGAAACCAGGAGATGGATAAAAATAGGGAAGCAAATAGGCAATTTAAACAAAGAAAACTCAAAGCGGCAAAGGAGAATTAGAATGAGGTAAATGAGTCAAGTAAATGTGCATTAAGGATTGTTTAGTAGGTTAAAATTTGGAAAGGAAGAATTGGCGATCCAAAATGTAGCAGAATTCAAGTTAAATAGAAAAATTGTCATTATGCCATGGTTAGAAAGTTAGAGGAAAGTAAAAAAAAAATCAGAAAAGAGATTTTGAAAAGGTTAGTATGGTTAGAATTTGAAAAAGAAGTTATTAAATTAAAATTAGTGAGTCAGTAAAATGTGGGTTAAGGTAAGTGGCATAAAGAAAATATTCCATATAACAAGGATTCACAATTATGACTAAAAATAACTCAAAACCTAACAAGGAAAACAGGGTGATGTTGATTCAAAGAGATATAAAGAAAGCAAGAATTGGAATCAGAATATCACAGATGTAGTTTATAAACCAGGGAATCAAAGAGGATAAGAAAGTTTGCCATAGCATTCATGAAGTGGTTTGGGTAAGGCAGAGGACAACAAAGTTTAGATTGCCAAACCAAAACATGAATGAAAACAATTCACAAAAAATTTGGGCAACATTCCGGCTAAAATTGGATTGTCTCGGAAAATAAACAGCAAACAAGGCAGTTCATATGAATTAAAAACTTGCTGCAGTTATCTATAATTAATAGAAACATGAAAATTCAGAGTAACAAGCAGCAAATACAGGAAATCACAGCATATGAACAAGGTCACAGGAACAGCAGAATTGCAGTTTCGATAAAACAGAAGCATGAACAGTGCAAGTAAACAGACCTAGATCCACTAACCACAGTCTAAGCTACCTAACAACCTAAAAATCCACTACAGCATGCATATCTATCTATCCTAATTATGAACAGAAATAGAAAAAATTGTAAAATAACTGCGAAGGATAGGAAGGCGGCGTTCATCGGAACCTGGTAGGCGTGAGGAGTAGAACAGGGTAAGAAAGTGGTTGGGTGGTGGCTGCGGCGGCGTCCGGCGCGGTGGAGGGGTATGGTGGCGCGGTGGCGGCTGAGGGGGGCAGTGGAGAAGGGGGTAATGGGGATAGGGTTTAGGGTAATTGATAGAGGAAGGGAGGGGGGTTGCGTGTGGGTGGCGGAGGGGGCGCGGCTGGGTTGGGTGCGGCGGTGTGAGGTGGGCAGTGGCGGAGGGCAGTGGCGGAGAAGGAGGGAGAAAGAGGAAGAAGGAGAAAAGGGTAATGGGTGAGATAGGGGAGGGGATTGGATAGGGGAGAGGGGTGTGGCGCGGCTGGGATGGCCGGCGGTGGTGGGTGGTGGTTCGGGGAGGGCAGTGGCGGAGAGGGGGGAAGAGAGGAAGGAAGAAGAAGAAAGAAGGGGAGGGAGGAAGGGGTGACAGGTGGCGGCGGCGTCTGGGCGGCGGCGGCGACTGGGTGGTGGTCGGGGCGGTGGCAATGGTGGCTGGGTGGTGGTTGAGAGAAGAGGAGGAAGAGAGGGAGAAGAGGGTTGGGGGGCTGCGCGACTGATAGGGTTCGCGTGGCTGGGGGGTTATATTTTCAAATCCACGCGATCGCGTGGGGGACGCGGTCGCGTGGTGGGGGTGAAAATGGGGGTGACGCGATCGTGTAGGTCGCGCGATCACGTGAGAGGGGTAGGAGAGGGGATGACGCGATCGCGTGGGTCGCGCGATCTCGTCGCTGGACATTGTGCTAAATGCACGACTCCAGCACCATTTCAGCGCAACTCTCTGTCTCGTCCTAGGGTGTTTTGCAATCCATGCGACGCGATCGTGTCGCTCACGCGGTCGCATGGGATTGGTTTTGTGCAAGTGAGGCGATCGCATAGGGCATGCGATCGCGTGGGCCAATTTGTGCAAAACGCACAAGGGCCCGCACGATTCCAGCCTAACTCTCTGGACGTTGGATTCCAGCCCGCACAAGGGCCCGCACGATCGCATAGGGCATGCGGTCGCGTCGTGCATCCTTTTTTTTTTAACTGAATGCAGGATGCAATGCTTAATGTGAATGCTATGCATGATTCCAAGTTTAAATAAAATAAAAATAAAATTCAAAAACAAACAAAACGAAATAAAATTAAAATTGCAAAAGGAACGATCATACCATGGTGGGTTGTCTCCCATCTAGCACTTTTAGTTAAAGTCCTTAAGTTGGACATTGGAAGGGCTTCCTGTTATGGTGGCTTGTGTTTAAATTCATCCAGAAATTTCCACCAGTGCTTGGAATGCCAAAAGCCTCCGGAGTCCCAAACTAGGCATGTAAAGCTTCTGAGCAGCTTCAGACAAATTTTCAGGCTCTCGGGGTGACAAACGTCAGAATAGATTCCAGGATCCCAAGCTTTGCTATTAAATCCGCCTCCATCTTGATCTATATGTTTCCATCTGGGCGGTTTAAAAAGTAGAATCTCACCATGGTGACCAAATGTTCTCCGTGATCCATGCAATTGAGCATGATACCAATCCATGTACTTCGAGGTGAAGCGTGGAACCTTATTGAACCTTGTGAACCAACTCTGAGTATGAGCCATTTCCCTCTTACTCTTAAAGCCGCAAAGAGCTCTAAGCTGGCCATCTGTTTCAAGTGAACCATATTCAAGTGAATAAGTAAAGTTATAGGTTAAGGATTGTACCTACTTGAAGCTTGTATTAGGTGGTAATGGCCTTGGGATAGGTGTTTCTGGTGGTTCTGCAAGTTCTACTCCCTTGGGTTCTTCTGTGAATTTCTCCACTTCCTTGTAAGAGTCTTCAAATATAGTATCACCCTGGTCAAAGTCTTCTATGTCTTCCTCATCACTTGAGTCATAGATTGGAGGTTGAGAGAAATCTACCTCCTCATCATCTTTATATTCACTTGGGGAAGATTCTTCGATCTCAGAGAATTCACTTGCGGATGCAAGTTCATTACTAAGAGAATTTGACTTGTGACTATCATCATCAAGGGAATTTGTGTCCTGGGTTATTCTGTCTGATTTTTCATAAACAACTTGCCTTGGAGATTGTACAATATCCTCCTTAGCATCAACTGTAGCGTCCTTGACGGAGTTCTCCTCAGTTCTGGATTCCCATGGAGGTTCAGCATCTCCTAGATCTTCAACCAACTCTTCTTCTTGAACAATGACAGCTTCTTCTACTTGTTCTAGTACGAATTCGTTCTCTATCTTATCCACTAGAGTTTCTGGTATTTCCTTCATGCTACACTCTTCGTTAGACTGTTCACATGGGGCTGTGGCTGATCCTTGTGTATTTGAGCGTCTAGAAACCCATTGAATTACTACTTGCTCCAGTTGTCGAATGGTTATTTGAAATTTATTTATTGTTTCCTTTAGGCGAACCTCTGCTTCTCGGGTTGCCGGACTTGGGCATAATACATAGGAAAGTGGTGGTGATTGGGAGTGATTGGATTGGTACTGGGGTAAGGAAGGATCATATGGTGGCGAATGGTGAAGAGAAGCTCGTGAGTGTGGTGGTTCGAGGTTATGTTGAAAGGATGGTTTATATGCACGGGGTGGGGTTTGTTGGTAGTTACAAGGTTGTCCACCATATCCTTCAGCTGGGTATGCACTGTAGAATGGTCTTTGTCCAGGGTATCTCGGAGGGTGTTGCTGCCTGAAGGGTTGATTAGATCCTCTTGGCTCCATCCATCCTTGATTGGTCTGACCTTGATGCACATTCTTGCTGTAACTTCTATTTCCTTGATTGGTCTGACCTTGATCCTCTTGATGCACATTACTGAGGATTGATGGTTTAGAGGTTATAGAAACTCTCGTTGTAAGTATAGTTACTAAACCAAGCAATCAACCTTTCTTACAAAAGTTGTGGTTGTCACAAGTAACAAACCCCTTAAAATTGATAACCGAGTATTTAAACCTCGGGTCGTTTTCTCAAGGAACTGCAAGGAAGTATGTTCTTATTATTGGCTATAAAGGTTGTAATCGGGGTTTAGAAGGTGAGAGGCAAGTGATTTAAATGACAAGTGAAGTAGATGGCACTTAAAGTAAATAAATACTCTAAAGTAAACTTTTGGCAAGATAAGAGAAATTGGAAGTCCAACTTAGTTATCTCTCTCAACAATAATGAAAGTTGAATCTAAATTCCGCTTAGTTAACCTTTACTAAAGTAAAGGAAAGTCAAGGGACTAATTAGTTTGACCTTCGAATCCTATTTATTTCCTAAGAAAAAGTTGGGATTATTGAAGTTCAGTTCAATTAGCAAGATAATGATTATCAATTATGCTGAGTTTAATAATGTTGAGTTACTGATTTCTTAACCAAGACCAAAAGGGAAAAAGTAAAATTGTTGGAATATAAATATCCTTAGATAGAAAGCAATGGTAACACAAATTAAGGAGAAAGCAATCAATAACTGAAATACCTCAAATAATCATTAATTCAAATCTTAACATGGAAAGGTTTCATAAGTCAAGTTGGCAACATTTATAGGTACGAATAAAAGCATTGAAGTAAATATTAAACCTGGATCGAGAGTCACTCTTACAAACTAAGAGAAGTCCTAAATCCTAATCCTAATCCTAAGAGAGAGAGGAGAGAACCTCTCTCAAACTAAATCTAAATCATGGAAAGTGAAAATTGGCGAGCTCTCTCTGAATGGATGCATTCTCCCACTTTGTAACCTCTGGTCTATGCCTTCTGGACTTGGATTTGGGCCAAAAAGGGCTTCAGAATTCGCTATGAGCGTTTTCTGTAATTTCTGGTCCGTGGCCTCTGTCACGCGTCCGCGTGGGGCACGCGGTCGCGTCATTCGGAGCATTTCTTTGCCACGCGGTCGCGTTATTCATGCGACCGCGTCATGTGCGTTCTGCTTAAGGCGCGCGGTCGCATCAGTCATGCGGCCGCGTCGCTGCTGATTCGCGCTTGGCGCGCGATCGCTTCGTCCATGCGATCGCGTGGATGCCAGTTTCTTCAGAAGCTCCGTTTTGTGCTTTCCTTCCATTTTTGTATGTTTTCTTTCCATCCTTTAAGTCATTCCTACCTTAGAAGATCTGAAACTACTCAACACACTAATCACGGCATCGAATGGAAATAAAGGTAATAAAAAAATAATTAATATTAAAGCATAGGAAACATGTTTTTCACATACATCACATAATAAGGAAGGGAAAGTAAAACCATGCAATTAATATGAATAAGTGGGTGGTGGATTGAATAAATCACTCAAATTAAGCACAAAATATATCATAAAATATGGGTTTATCACGTGTACGCATAGGTCATGCGTACGCGTCACTTTGGCATTTTGCTTCCACGCGTGCGCGTCATGTACGCGTACGCGTCGCCTTGCGACATCACAATCCACGCGTGCGCGTCTACTGTGCGTGCGCATCGATCTCAGCATCCCAAATCCTTGTTTCTTCATGATTTCTCCACTTGCATGCTTTTCCTCTTCATCCCTTTGATCCATTCCTAGCCTTTCCATCCTAGATTCATTAACAAACATATCAAGGCATCTAGCGGAATCAAAGGTGAATCAAAATTAGCAATTAAGGGCCCAAAAAGCATGTTTTCACACTTTAAGCACAAATTAGGAGACAACCATGAAACTATGCTATTTCATTGAATAAATGTGAGTAAAAGGTAATATAATCCCCCAAATTAAGCACAAGATAAACCCCAAAAAATAGGGTTTATTAGTCCTCTGTTAGCCTTTCTTCTTCTGGTCTCCTGTTGCTCTAAGGTTGAGTATTCAACATTTTCCCACTCATCAGTTGGATTGCCTGACATTCATCTTTTATCTGCTTAGATAATTGCTGGCTTGTTTGACTAAGCTGGGCTTCTACATTCCTGTCAGAAGCCTGAGTTTCTTGCAAAGCCTCTTACAGTTCCAGCAACTGCTGTGCAAGGGCGTGCAGCTGCTCACTCAATAGGCCATCTTGTTCTAGAGAGTTGGACTCAGCAGATATTGCCTTAACCTCTCCTTTGATGGTAGTCTCATTAGCCTAGTACATATACTGATTCATGGAAACTGTCTCAATAAGTTCGTGAGCTTATTCAATTGTTTTTCTCATATGTATAGAACCACCAGCAGAGTGGTCTAGAGACATCTTGGCCAAGTCTGTGAGGCCATAATAGAAGATGTCTAATTGCACCCATTCTGAAAATATATCAGTGGGGCATTTCCGTAGCATTCTTCTATACCTTTCCCAGGCATCATGAATAGATTCATTATTCTCTTTCTTGAAGCCTTAGATGTCCAGCCTTAAATGGGTCAATTTCCTTGGAGGAAAGTATTGATTCAGAAACTTGTCTACTAGCTGCTTCCATATTTTCAAGCTAGATTTGGGTTGGTTATTTAACCACCTCTTTGCTTGATCTCTTACAGCAAAGGGGAAGAGTAACTGTCTGTAGACATCCTTATCTACTCCCTCAGTGCGTATTGTGTCAGCAATTTGTAAAAAGTTTGCCAGGAATTTAGTAGGTTCTTCTTGTGGCAGTCCAAAGTACTGGTAATTTTGCTGCACCAAAATAATGATCTGAGGATTTATCTCAAAATTACATGCTCCAACGGGGGGTATACTGATACTTCTCCCATAGAAGTTAGGAGTGGGGGCCATGTATGACCCCAAAGTTCTTTTGAACTGTTCATTCCCATTTGGGTTCATGGTGAAAAAAGGTAGGAGAGACTAGATATTAAGAAGTAAAAACGAAAATTAAAATTAAAATATTTTTGTTTTTATTTTATTTATTAATTAAATTCAAAAACAAGAAGGGGATTAAAAGATAATTAATTAAAAAGATTTGAAAATTAAATAGATGAATTTTGAAAAAGAAGAGAGAGAAAGGAGTAGTGAGAAGTTTTCGAAAATAGAAGAGAGAGGAATTAGTTAGAAAGTTTTGAAAAAGAAGAAAGAGAAAACAAGTAACTAATTAAGAATGATTTGAAAATAAGATAAGATTTGAAAAAGATTTGATTTTGAAATTTGAAGTTTGAAATTTGAATTTAAAATTTAAACTTTAGATAAGATAAAGATTTTAAAAAGTTTTGAATTTTAAAATTTAAAAGGAAGATAAAATAAGAAAGAATCAAAATTAAAAGAAAAGATTTGAAAAGATTTAAAAAGATAAGATTTGAAAATTGAAATTTGAAATTAAGATAAGATAAGATAATGATTTGAAATTAAAATTTGAAAATTTTTGTTGAAATTTTCGAAAAAAATTTTGTTTTTTTTTTGAAATAAAGATAGAAAAGATATTTTTTATTTTTTGAATTAATGAAGAAAGACAAAAACAACCAAAAGATACCAAACTTAAAATTTTTAGATCAAAAGACAAAAAATTTCAAAAATTAAGAAAACAAAGACCAAAAGACACCAAACAAAGAAAATTTTAAGATCAAACCAAGAAAAGAAACAAGAACAACTAGAATACCAAGAAAGAACACTAAGAGTGATTTTCGAAAATTTAAAGAAAATAAAGAACACACAAAGGACACCAAACTTAAGAACTGACACTAGACTCAAACAAAAGACACTATTTTTGAAATTCTGGCAAAAGAAAGTAAGAAAGTTCGAAACTTTAACAAGAACAGGAACAAAAGACTCAAACAAAAGACAAAGATTAATAAAGAAAAGAAAAAGTTTTGAAAAAATTTTTTGAAAAGAAAACACAAGACTCAAAACAAAAGTAAAAAGTACTTAATCTAAGGAACAAAATAATCCAGTTGTTTGTCAAATCCGAACAATCCTCGGCAACGGCGCAAAAAACTTGCTGCACGAAACTGGCTCTGCAATTTTGCACAGATAGACCGGCAAGTATACCGGGTCATTCAAGTAATACCTCAGATGAGTGAGGGTCGATCCCATAGAGATTGATGGTTTGAGCAAGTAATGGTTACCTTACAGATCTTAGTTAGACAGACAGAAATTATAGTTTGTCATGGAAAATGCATAAAACAGAATAAATAAATAAATAAAATGTTACTAGATAGATGAGGAATCAATAGTATGAGAACGGTTGAGGCTTCAGAGATGCTTTGTCTTTTCGGATTAACTTTTCTTACGGTCTACTTCAATAACTTTCTGATTCATTCAATGGCAGCCGTAAGTGATTAACTCATGTCCTCTCATCAAGTTAACCTCCTCCACTGCAGTAATCTACCATGTTACAAGTGACTCATGTCCTCTCATCAAGCCACCTCTAGGTTTCTTACTATAGCAGAAGATGAAGCTCTAAACAATCCACTCTCTTTCATGATCCTACTCAAGGTGCCACAGACAAGACAAATCTTTCGGATCAGGGAACGCTGCTTCTCAAACTCTAGCCTTAGCACCGCAGAGACCTCACATATCCATGGTCAATGGGATTTCATGTCACTATCCAAAGTTGCCCAAGTATTCTATTGGAATCTGCAATACAATCTCTAGCTTTGGTTCAATGCTATCCGGGTCAGGACTCGCACGGAACCCATGTAGAACAAGGGTGATTGTCACGGGTCATCCTCAATTCATGAGATGAAGAATGAGAATGCATAAGAGAATAGAATCAGACATATTGAACTAGAACAGTAATATTATTAATTCATGAAACTCAGCAGAGCTCCTAACCTTAACCTTAGGAGGTTAGTGACTCATACTGTACCAAAAAGTAATGAAAAACGTAAAAGTGGGCAAAGATCCTTAACAAAGGTGATCTTTGTTGTATATATACTAATCTGCTAACTCAGAATTACAGAAATCAGATATACCAGTCTTGTAGTATGAAAATGCACTTCTAGGGACCACTTGGTGAGTGTTTGTGCTGAGCTTTGAGTGTCTCCATGAGCTAGTACCCCTTAGGGGCATTGAACGCTGGCTAGGGACTCCCCTTTGGGCGTTGGACGCCAGCTACTTCCCTATGGGCGTTGGACGCCAGGAATGGGGTAGGTGGCTGGCGTTGAACGCTAGTTTTGGGCCTTCATTTCTGATCACAAGATCATTGTACCATTACAATAATTTCTTCGGCAAGTATACCGAATTGTCGTTAAGTAAAAAATCAAAAGAGTGAGGTTGAATTCCATAGAGATTGATTAGGTGAGAAACTTTAGTCTTTAGGAGATTCCAGTTGAACTAAACATTAATGGGTAATGATTGCAAGAATTAAAATAGCAGAATTGTAAAATACTTGGAAATTAAACTGCTGAAGTAGTGCAGGAATATAAAGTGCTGGAAACTTAAATTGCATAAGGTAAATGAAGGTGAAAAGAAAGGAATCTAAATGACTGAAATGTAAAGGGGAATAGGTGATGAACAGAATTTAAATAAAACTATAAAGAACGGGAACATAAGAAAAGGGAAATTCATTGGAGTTAGGAGATATTGTATTCTCCGAATTAATTTCATGTCACCTCTTCTTCAATCATGCAACTCATTGTCCTCTTGGCAATCATGAGTGATCAAATCCCAATTCCTTGGTAATTCAATCTCCCAGATCTTGATCAATAGCCAATTCCTTGGTCTAATTTCTCATGAAAAGAGATTAAGCTTGGTTCCTGATTATACCACACATCCTCATAGATCAAAGTAGTGGGTAGATCTAGCGTCACAATATCCAATCCCAAAACTCAGATCTACTCAATGTGAGAAAGGATTTCAAGCATGATTTTATGATTCCTCTTCTAAGGTTCACATAAAATCCAATTACATTTAATCTCTTTTCCAAGATAATTGAATGTTAAAATGAAGAACAAAATGCTTTCTAGTAAATCAAAGAGAGATGAATAGAAGAAGTTCAATTCAATAGTGATTCATCATCCTGGCGTGCCACGCCCAGGGTTGGCATGTCACGCCCATAGTGTTGTGTTGAGAATCCTTTCTGGAGAGTAGAACTGGCGTGCCACGCCCATAGTGAGACTTGAGCAAACTTCTCTGGAAAGTAGAACTGGCGTGCCACGCCTATAGTATGATGCTGAGCAACCTTCTCTGGAGACTAAGCCTGGTGTGCCATGCCCATTGTAATCCTTGGTGTGGCACGCCTTCAAGCACGCCAATGGACACGCCTCGTGACATGCCAGCCTCGCTTGTTCAAAGTGGCATGCCCATACACACACCTAGTCTTCTTTGCTTGCTTTCTTCTTCTTTTGCTACTCTTTTCTCCTGAAATGCATACAAGAACTAATTTCAAGTAATGTTCTACTAACTCATGATATAGCTCTTAATAATGCATTAAATCAGTGAGAATTTATCAATTCTATGGTCCTTTATGATGAGAAAATAGGTAGATAATGAAAGTCATCAATTTCCAAAGCAAAGTATGGACTACTATATATTTCTGGAAAGCCCTAGATGTTAGCTTTCCATAGACGTTTAGAGCGCGCCATTTGGATTTCTGTAGCTCTAGAAAAGCTTATTCGAGTGCAAGGTGATCAGATCCTGACAGCATCTGCAGTCCTTTCTCTGTCTCTGAATCAGACTTTATCTCAAGCTCCTCAATTTCAGCCAGAAAATACCTGAAATCGTCATAAAACACACAAACTCAAAGTAGAATCCAAAAATGTGAATTTTGCACTAAAACCTATAAAAATATACTAATCTTAAATAAAACAAAATGAAAACTATATGAAAATAATGCCAAAAAGCGTATAAAATATCCGCTCATCAAGCATCTGTACTCGGTTGAGTCCAACTCTCTAGAACAAGATGGCCCATTGACTCAGTAGCTGCACGCCCTTGCACAGCAGTTGTTGGAACTGCAAGAGGCTTTGCGAGAAACTCAGGCTTCCAACAGGATTGTAGAAGCACAGCTGAGTCAAACAAGGCAGCAATTATCTAAACAGATAAAAGATGAATGTCTGGCAATCCAACTGAGGAGTGGGAAAATGTTTAACACTCAACCTCAGAGCAACAGGAGACCAGAAAAAGAAATGCTAACAGAGGACAACCAGACTACTGTCCAAGACTCCTCTTTAGACGTTGAACGTCCAAAGAGGAATGTCATTGGCATTCAATGCCAAGAAGGGGTGTTCATCCCTGGCGTTGAATGCCCAAAAGAGAGCAACACTCTTGGCGTTCAACGGCAAGAAGGGATACCCACCCTTGGCATTGAATGCCCACAAGGGAACAGTGTTCCTGGCATTGAACGCGAGGAAGGGGGCAGCAAGGGTGTTAAACACCCAACTAGGAATGGTCAGACCCATGCAAGTGCTGATAAGACCCTTCCTAAGCTAGCTACTAACCCCCCTTCCGATTCTGTAGGCATCCAACCTACATCAACTAAGGTTGATGAGTACAGGGCTAAGATGCCATATCCTCAGAAGCTGTGCCAAAGGGATAAACAGTTTGCCCGCTTTGCGGATTATCTCAAGACACTTCAGATCAAGATCCCTTTTAGAGAGGCTCTTGAGCAGATACCTTCTTATGCTAAGTTCATGAAAGACATCTTAAGTCATAAGAAGGATTGAAGAGAGGCAGAAACAATCCTCCTCACTAAAGAGTGCAGTGCAGTAATTGAAAAGAGCTTACCAAAGAAACTCAAAGATCTTGGGAGCTTTATGATACCCTATATTTTAGGGGATGCCTGTACAAAGACAGTTGTATGTGATCTCGGAGCAAGTATTAACTTAATACCTACATGACTAATAAAGAGACTCTGTTTAACACACGAAGTTAAACCTACCCACATATGTCTTCAACTTGCTAATGGCTCTGTTAAGCTTCCATCAGGCGTGATTAAGGACATGATTGTTAGGGTTGGACCCTTTGTTTTCCCCACAGACTTTGTGGTGCTGGAAATAGTCGAGCATAAGAGTGTAATCCTCATTCTAAGCAGACCCTTCCTAGCTACAAGATGAACCCTCATTGACGTTTAGAAAAGGGAAGTAACCCTGAGAGTCAACAAGGATGAGTTCGTACCAAATGCTGTCAAAGCCATGCAGCATGCAGACACTCCAGAGGAGTGCATGAGTATTGATATCATCATTTCCTGGTGGAAGAAGTGAATATGGTTGAGAGACTCGAAGAAGAGCTGCACGACATCTTTTATGATGTTTAGCCTGATATAGAGGAGCTAGAGAAAATAAAGGAACCTCTAAAAACTCCTAAGGAGGAGGACAAGCCACCTAAACTCGAGCTCAAGCCATTAGCATCATCCTTGAAATATGCACTTCTTGGGGATGGGGATACTTATCCTATGATTATAAGGCCTTAGAACCACAGGAAGAAAAAGCATTAATCCAAGTGCTAAAGACACACAAGATAGCTCTTGGGTGGATAATAAGTGACCTTAAGGGCATTATCCCGACCCAATGCATGCACAAGATCCTACTGGAGAATGACGCCAAAAGTGGTACAACCACAAAGGCGACTGAATCCAGCCATGAAGGAAGTGGTGCAAAAGGAAGTCACAAAATTATGGGAGGCTGAGATTATTTATCTCATCTCTGATAGCCCCTGGGTGAGCCTTGTCCAAGTTGTCCCCAAAAAAGGAGGTATAACAGTGGTTCACAATGAAAAGAATGAACAGATTCCTACAAGGACAGTTACAGGGTGGCGTATGTGCATCGACTACAGGCGGCTTAATAACGCCACCTGAATGGATCATTTTCCTTTACCATTTATAGACCAAATGCTGGAGAGACTAGCAGGTCATTCATTCTACTGCTTTTTGGATGGTTATTCAGGCTATAACCAAATTGCAGTAGATAATCAGGACCAAGAAAAGACAGCATTTACATGCCCATATGGCGTATTTGCTTATAGGCGGATGCCATTTGGCCTGTGCAATGCACCTACCACCTTTTAAAGGTGTATACTCTCCATCTTCTCTAATATGGTTGAGAAGTTCCTTGAAGTATTCTTGGATGACTTCTCTGTCTTCGGAGACACATTTGACTCTTGCCTTGACCATCTGGCCCTAGTTCTCAAATGATGCCAAGAGGCAAACCTGGTTTTAAATTGGGAAAAATGCCACTTCATGGTGACTAAAGAGATTGTCCTTGGGCATCGGATTTCAAACAAGGGAATAGAAGTGGATCAAGCAAAGGTGGAGGTAATTGAGCAATTACCACTACCCACTAATGTCAAAGGAATCAGAAGTTTTCTGGGACTTGCAGGATTCTACAGAAGGTTTATAAAGGATTTCTCTAAAATTGCAAAACCCCTGTGCAACTTACTAGCTACCGACACTCTGTTTGTCTTTTACCAAGAGTGTCTGCAGGCCTTTGAGACTCTAAAAGCTAAGTTTATCACTGCGCCTGTCATCTCTGCATCCAACTGGGACTTACCATTCGAAATGATATGTGACGCCAGTGACCATGCCATTGGCGCAGTCTTAGGGCAGAGGCATGACAAGCTTCTGTGTGTCATTTATTATGCCAGCCGTGTTCTAGATGACGGGCAGAAGAACTATAATACTGCAGAAAAGGAATTACTTGCAGTGGTGTATGCCATTAACAAGTTCAGATCCTATCTAATAGGATCTAAGTTCATTATCTACACTGACCATGCTACTCTCAAATATCTACTCACCAAGCAGGATTCCAAGACCAGGCTGATAAGATGGGTACTACTCCTGCAAGAGTTTGATATAGAAATTAGAGCCAGAAAAGGGTCAAGAAATCAAGCGGCTGACCTTTTATCTCGGATTGAACCAGTAAAAGGGACATCTCCTCCCTCTACTGAGGTATCTGAGACCTTTACGGATAAGCAACTCTTTGCCATACGGATAACACCCTGGTTCGCAGACATTGTGAATTACAAGGCTATAAAATTTATCCCTAAGGAATACGGTAGGCAGCAAGCCCGAAAGCTCATTCATGATGTTGGATACTACTTGTAGGATGAACCATTTCCCTTTAAGAGATGCTCTGATGGGATAATCCGCCGCTGTGTGTCTGACGAAGAGGCACATAAAGTCCTCCAAAGTGGTTTCTATTGGCCCACACTCTTTAAGGATTCCTGAGAGCTTGTCCGTCGCTGTGACAGTTGCCAAAGGGCTGGTGGTTCACGAATCCCCACACTTTCGTACAGCTGTACCAGCAAGTGCACTGGGTCGTCCAAGTAATACCTGAGCGAGTCTGGGTCTATCCCACGAGGATTGTGGTTTGAAGCAAGCTATGGTTATCTTACAGGTCTTAGTCAGGCGAATCAGAAGGGTTCGCTATTCATAATTTGTATTTTAAAATTGGAATCAGTAATAGGAATATGGTTAAGGATTGGAGTTGCTTTGTCTTTCTGAATTAACTCTGGTATTACTGTCTTCTTTGCTTGTGAGTGATTTCTTCTATGACAGGTGATGCACGGAAACTAGTCTCTCAACAAATTTCCTTCGGCAAGTGATGCGCATAAACTTGTTATGCTACGATTTAGGAAATTGCACGATCGGCAAAATTCCTTCCGGCAAGTGCACCGGTTATCGTCAAGTAAAAACTCACAATAGAGTGAGGTCGAATCCCACAAGGATTGGTTGAGTGAGCAATTCGGATTAGAAGTATGTTCTAGTTGAGCGGAATCAAGATTTAGATGAGAATTGCGGAATGTAAAATTGCATGAATTAAAGAGCGAGAAGCTAAATTGCTAAAATTAAAAGGGATGGGGGTGATTGCATGAATTTAATTGCAGAATGTAAAGAGAAAGTGGTAAATCAGAAATGGGGAGTTCATTGGGTGTTAGGAGCTATTGAGATCTCCGAATCAAAACAACTTTTATCCCTTCCTCAACCAATGCATTCATTGAATTTTGCTTGGCAATCTTATATGATTGGATCCCAATCCCTTGGCTCACCAATTCTCTCTAAAAACAAACAAATTCCCAATCACTCCTTGTTATTCTTATGTCCTTGGCACTTTTCTCTTCTTTGTTTTTCTTTTTCTTAGAGCTCCTTTCCTCCTTGTTTGCTCAGTGTCATGTGTTGCACAAGCCTTTGGCATTTTCTTTTTCTTACCAGTGCACTACACATATCCACTACAGGCATTTTAGTTCACATTTCTTCTTGAGACATTGGTGCCCAGCACCTCTTTGTGTGACTAAATGTTTTGTATTTAGGTTGCTCTTGATAATGGACTTTTGGTTGATAATCCCGGGTTAGTTAACCCAAGTTACCAAGTGTTGAAACACTCCTCAGAACCTATTCATCCAAGCATATCCTTAATACATAAACACCACAGGCATTTGTCTCAGAAGTTCAAACCATTGGTGCCTAGCTTATTTTCTCAATTTTTTTGCTTTTTTTTTTTGGTTGCCCTTTTTCAGTGGCTTTTTCTTCTTCTTTTTCTTTCTTTTTCATGGCCAAAGACATTTATTCATCAAGATCCATAGACAGTTTTTCAAATTCTACACAAAAAATGATAATTCTACACTCAATTTCCAGTGATCTGACTAAACAATCAAGCATGCATACCACCACTTAATTCTACTTGATTTGTCACTAATTGAGCCAAGTTACTTTTGTTCAAACTTTTCTTTTATTTTTGGAAACAGAACAAGCATGGCAAGCATACATTTAAGCAAGTGATGTTTATCCAGACACTTAGACTATCACTTATTTGGAAATTAAACAAACAGACAAACAAAAACTGCAATGACTCAAACTTAAAGCAGGGGTGCATGCAAACTTCCAATATCAGCAATTCAAAGTACAAGCAATTAAGTGACAATACAACCTTTTGAAGAAAACAAATTAAAATTTTCAGAAATTAGCAGTAATAAACTGAAACAAAAACTATTAACAAAAGAAAAGAAAAATTGCTCAATCTAGTTAACTTCCAATTACTGAAGCTTAAACGTGGAAATGAGAAAGCAACCCTGGAGGAGAAAGAATAGTCGAACATGTTTAAGCTCCAGTTTAAGGTTAAACTGGAGCTTAAACGTGGAAATGCTCCCTGGTGCATTTCTAATTCTGGCGTTTAACTTCCAGTTTAAGGTTAAACTGGAGGTTAAACGCCACTTTCAGCATTTCCTTAGCTCTCATGGTTTTGGCGTTTAAGCTCCAGTTTAAGCTTAAACTGGAACTTAAACTCCACATGTGATATTCAAGCTTCCTTTATTGATTTTGTTGCTTCCTTGCCTAGCCTCTTCTTCCCTGAAATCATCCAAAAAACTGCATCAAAGTCTTGCAAAATTTCATGAGAAATCTTTCATTCATAGCATTCAAGGAATATAACTAAAAACTCATGGAATTTGCATCAAAATCTTCATGTTTGAATGATTTAAGACAAGCATGACTATTTGGCCCAAATGATTACTTAAGGCTCAAGAAAATGCATAAAACAACTAAAAATAGCAGAAAAATGCTAGTGAAACTAGCCTAAGATGCCTTGGCATCTCAGCAAGTATACCGAATTATCGTCAAGAAAAAACTCACAGTAGAGTGAGATCGAATCCCACAGGGATTAATTGGTCAAGCAACTTTAATTGGAAGAACGTTCTAGTTGAGCTAACCAGAAAGTGAGTTGAGAATTGCAGGAAATTAAATGGCGGGAAAGTAAATAGCAGAAAATAAATGACGGAAAGTAAATTGCAGAATCTTAAATGGGGAAGGGAAGTTTAGCATGAAAGCAAATGGCAATAAGTAAAGAGAATGGGTAAGATCAGAAATGGGGAATTCATTGGGCTTAGGAGATGTTGCATTCTCCGGATCAAGTTCATTTTCATTTCTTCCTCAATCAATGTATTCATTGATCTCCTTGGCAATCTTAAGTGATTGAATTCCAATTCCTTGGTAATTCAATCTCTCAAATCAGATCAATAGCCAATTCCTTGGTCTAATTGCTCATGAGAAGAGATGAAGTGTGGTCACTGATTATACCACATGTATTTCCAAATCAAAGTATTAGGAGAATTATATATCACCATATCCGCCCAAACCCCAATTTGGTCCAACATGAGAAAACATTTCTAGCATGATCTCTTCATCCCTTTTCCAAGGTTCAGAAGAGATCCAAGTATGAATAGCTTTTTTTCCAAGATAACTACTCAATTGGATGAAGATTGAAAGCTTTCTAGTAAAATCAAGAGAAAAGAAAGAAGAAGGATTATGAAAACTATTATTGATCCATCAAATTACAACAGAGCTCCCTAACCCAATGAAAGGGGTTTAGTTGTTCATAGCTCTGGGAATGGAAAGCAAAGATGGAGAGTACATTCTGAAAGTTAAACTAGAAGTGCAGAGAAAGTAAAATATAGAGAGTAATTCTAATAATGCCAAATGCTCCTCTTTTCTAGTTCAAAGCTCTCCCTATTTATACTACTCTTCTGATCTTCTAGTTGGCTCTTCAAGTCTTGGATATGGGCCTTTGGATCTTGAGTTGAAGTAGTTATCTTCTTCAATGGGCTCAGCTTTACTTGCAAAGAAAGTGTGAAGTAGGCAAGGACTTTAGCTTAGGGTGTTAGTGGTGTTAACGTTAAGTGAAAATGTGGGGTTGAGAACGTTAGTGACAATCACCTTTTTCACTAACGTTCCTAACCCAAAGTGGTCCATGTTAACCTCAACGTTAGTGGCACTAACGTGACCACTAACGTTGACCCTTGGCCCTTTGCAAACGTTACTGGGGTTTACCTTTTTCAATAACGTTGAGAGTACCCCTTTCTCCCTATGTTAGAGTTCACGTTAGAATAGTTAACGTGGCCTTTAACGTAGGCTTGCCAAATCTTCGAGAGCGTTAGTGACACTTACCTTTGTCACTAACGCTTCAGAACGCCCCTACTTCCCATGTTAGAGTTCACGTTAACTAAGTTAACATGACTTCTAACGTGGTATTGATAGCCATCTCCAACGTTAGTGACGAAGGTGAGTGTCACTAACGTTGGCTCATCATCCCTCTTCTCCACGTTAGCTTCCACGTTAATGTAATTAACGTGGCAACTAACGTGGCTCATAGTGGCTCAATCCAACGTTAGCGACAAAGGTGAGTGTCACTAACGTTGGTGATTCTTGCTCCCTCCACGTTAGAGTCCACGTTAACTAGGTTAACGTGGCTTTTAATGTAGCCAATATGGGCTTAGTCCAACGTTAGTGACAAAGGTGAGTGTCACTAACGTTGGCATCATCTTCTTCTTCCACGTAAGAGCTCACGTTAACTAAGTTAACGTGGCCAATTGCCCCTTTTGGAACGTTAGTGGCACTTACTTTTACCACTAACGTTGGAGTTCTACTTCTCTTCCACGTTAGCTTCCACGTTAACATAGTTAATGTGGCAACTAACATGGGCTATGATGGCTCACGAAGGCGTTATTGGCAATCACTTTTCTCCTTAACGTTGCAAGCTAGCCTTCATTCCACGTTAGTGGTCACGTTAGCTAGACTAACGTGGCTACTAACGTGGTTCTCCCTTGCTTCCTTTATCCTGAAATCAAGCAATAAAGTGCATCAAAGCTCTGATCCAAGTTATGAGACTTGCATAATTCAATTTGTCCTTTAATTCATGCATAATTCTCATGAAATCATGTAAAATTCACAATGTTTGCTTGAATCAAAATGTAAGTGATTATTTACCCAAAACTTGCTTATTTCCTAAGAAAATGCATGAAACTACCTTAAAACCATAAAGAAAATGTCAGTGAAACTGGCCAAAATGCCCTGGCATCCCAACACCAAACTTAAAGGTTGCTTGTCCCTAAGCAAGTACTGGAACAAGAGAATGATGAATGAAATAACAAGATGAATGAATCATTATTGTGGAAGTCATGTTCTTGGTTTTATGGGGTTTCATGCATAGCAACTTAGGTTCATTCCTTTACTGGCTTTCAGACCTTTATCATGCCTTGGAATACTCACTTGATTGCACCCTTTGAGACTTTTATTTATTGATCCCTTTGTCTTTCCAAGGTTTATTTCTTCCTTAGGCTAAGTGTTCTGTGAGGGGGCGACTCTTTAAGATAAGCTTTCAGCCAACACTCCCAAACCAGTTGGTTCAAGGTGCTAGGTGTTGAAACACCCCTAAGGACTTACTCCCTCAAGTCTCTCTCTGCCATACATGCACACCACAGGCACATGGTTTGTTATTTTCTTTCCTTGAGGTCTTGGTATCCAGCACCTCTTTGGGTTACTAGATGTTCTGTAGCAAGGTTGCTCTTGATAGTGGATTTTCAGTTGATAATCCCAGGTTAGTTAACCCAAGTTACCAAGTGATGAAGCACTCCTAAGAACTTATTCATCCAAGCAGATCCTTGGTACAAAAGCACCACAGACACATCCCTCAAGTTTCAAGCCCTTGGTGCCTAGCCTTATTCTTTATTAACTTTTCTTTCTTTTTTCAACCCTTATTGTTTTTTCCTTTTTCTTATTAGGATCTTATTATTTAGCTAGTCTCATGGGATGTGTTTCAAGCATATGATTCAAGACAGATAGTTGCCTTCCCACCTTGTTGGTGAACCAACTTAGCTAAGTGATTACTACACCACAAATTTAAGGACCTACTCCACAACTTGAACATCACTCTGGTCTTTCATAACATCTCTTTTTATTGGACTTAAAAGGACAAGCATACAATAAGCAAGATGAAAATGAAGGCAGGCAATTTGACTAGCAAGCATAGACCTAGGCAAAAGCAAACTTAAAGACAGAATTGAAAATTCCTAAGCTACTATGGAAGCATGTTCTATTTCATACATGATTTTCCTTATTTAAAAAAAAACTTGAAAAAGAAAGATGGAACAATGAGGGAACTCCACCACCTTTTACTCTTGGGGGTGCTCATGCTCTCCTTCCTGTTTGTCCTCCTTGTGTTTTTCTTGAGTGCTTGCACTCCCACTTCCCTTACTTTTTCCAATCAACTTCTTCCAGAAGTCATCATCTTCCATCTTCTTTTTCAATGTTTCCTTTTGCTGTTTCACCTTCCTTTCCTCTTGTTCTGTGAGATCTTTTTGGACCTCATCATACCTAGGGATTACAGAGTGTAGATTATGCATATGACTAGACATATAGTTCAACTTGGCTTGAGTATTTATGTTGAACTCCTCCTTATGTAGTTGCCGTCCTTCATTCAGTACGCTGAACTCATTGAATGCCTTCGTCTGAGCTAGCTGTCGTTGATTGAGTTCTTGAAGGCGTTTGTCTTGATGCTCTTGCCTTTCAGTCACTTGATTGATGGCTTGAGTAAGCTGGGAGTAGTGTTCCATTTGCTGTTTCTGCCACTCCCCTTGTTGATTCATCCAATTAGAAAGCAGTTCTTTTTGACGATCCATCCTTTGGGCTTGAATGTGCAGTTGTTGTTCTTGTCCCTCCATATAACTCCTCGCTAGCTCCTCAATGGCTCTGTGAATGTGATTCAAGTTGATGTTAGTTGGATCATAGTACTCTTCTTGCTGATATTCTTCCTGTTGAGGTTCTTCTTGGTGAGGTTCTTCTTGTGGTGTTCTTCTCCCTATTTGAGGCCTTCTTTGTTGTTGTGCGGGTGTCACATACGTTATACCCTGGAGTGTAACCATCCTTCCAGGATTTACCCAAGTTGGATTGCTGTCCTCGAAGACTACCTTGGCTTTCGTACACAGCCTAAGGATGGTGCTGGGGAACCAAAGTCTAGCACCTGGATCATTCTTTTTGGCTGATTCTTGAATCCCCTCAGCTATAATTTCGTTCACATTGATGCCTCCACCCTTTACTAAGCAGTGTACCATAGTAGCTCGAGTAACGTTGACCTCAGAATTGTTTGCAGCTGGGAGGATAGATCTCCTCACAAGTTCAAACCATCCCTTGGCTTCCGGGATGAGGTCTCATCTCCTGATGAACCGAGGTCTTCTATCTGAATACCTTTCCCAGTCAGATCCTATAACACACATATCATTCACAATTTCTTCAAGTTCATCATTGTCGGGGCTGTTACTTATTCTCATATGGTAACTGGGCTCATCAAAATGTGGTAATTTCAGCTGAAGAACCCTTGTTATGGCATTGGGGTTAAAGTCCACCTCTGTTCCTCTCACGTAACTTTTGAAGGTAAGGGCCTTGGTTTTGTCTTCTCTGACCACATTTGCATAGAATTCTTTGATGAGGTTTGCATTTATCTTTGCTTCTGGGTTCGTGAGCCTTTGCCAACCCCTTTGTTCGATCTTCTCTCGAATCTGTGGGCATTCATCTTCATTGAACTGGAATGTTAACTCAGGCAATATCTTTTTGAGCTTTATCCATTCAAATTCACGTTCATGGAATGCAGTTTTGAATTTCCCTTCATCAAAAGAGCTGCTCTCAACCGGTTCCTTTCTCTTTTGCCTCTTGGAGCTTGATAATGCCATGAATGATTTTTGAAAAGTGAAGGTGTTGAGGTTAGTGATGAGTGGTGGAATTCGGTTGGGTTTGGATAGGGTGTATCTTGGAGAATTGTACTTTGAGAGTGAGAAGTTTGAAGAAGTGGTTGCTAGAATGTGAAGGGAAGTACGGACTAGGAATCACTTATATAGGAAAATGATGAGTAAACAAAAGGTGTGGATTGATGGGGTGGTTGTGTGATCGACGGATGGGGTTTTGCATGGGATGACCACAAGGATCATCAACTTTATGATGGGGTTGGTTCAGTTTCCAAGCTTGTTCTCCTTCCAATGTTGCATGGCAACAATTTCCAATGCAATCCCCCTGGAGACACGTGTATGATCTTCTCTTTTTGTGGTGGCCAAACCCTTCAATTGCCCCATCAATTCTCCTTCAAAATAAAAGAAATTTGATTAAAAGAAAACTTGTGGAAAGTGGCGGCAAAATTTAAAAGACAAGAAAGAGTAACTACTTTTTTAAAATTGTTTTTGTCAACTACTAAGTGCTATTCACAAATGCAAACCACTAACTAATTAAATTTCCATGTATGCAACCTTGGTGACACCAAACTTAGTTTGTGGCAATGTGGTGTAAGATGATTTGTTCAAGGTGCTAAGAGTGACATGCTATGAGCTGCATTCATGTCCTCTTAGTGTGCCTTGAACACCAAACTTGTTCTTCACTATATGTTGCATAAAAGGATTTATTCAAGGATATGTCAAAGTTGATTTGCGATCCATGAACCTTGCTTTATTAACTACTTTAAAAGCATGTAAAACATGGGTTGCCTCCCATGAAGCGCTTCTTTAGCGTCACTAGCTTGACGTTCTTCCTTTGTCAGGGTGGTTGGTAATGCTTCAAATCTTCCCCTCTTGCAGTAAACCTGTCTCCATTGGCTTCATCAATGATCTCTACATGTTCTAGGGAGAGAAATTTGTTGATGGTGAAAACCTTAGGTAACTGAGATGGGATGGTGGGGAGATGAGGTGGGATATCTAGGAAGTAAGCTGAGATCACTTTATCCCCTGGAGAGAAATCTTCTGTAGGGATCTTTTTGTTCCTCCATCTCCTTGGTATATTCTTCTTTGTTTTTCTTGCTGTTATCCTGTTCTTTGTGGTCTCTTTTCCTAGGGGGATTTTGTTGCTGGTCCCATACGATTCTGGTGATTTTGGCTCCACTTGAGTTTCCTTTAGCTGTGACAGCTACTGATTATTTTGTTCATCACCCAAAGGAATCCCTGAGTGTACAGCTTGTGCCTCAATGCTTGTTTCTCCCACCATCGCTCTGTCATGCTCTGTCCTTAGTTCCTTGCCTTCCTGACTTGCTTCTTGTGAGGGTTTGAAGACATTGAAGGTGAGTTGTTCATCATGTACCCTCAGTATTAACTCTCCTTGCTCCACATCTATGAGTGCTCTGGCTGTAGCTAAGAATGGTCTTCCCAATATAGTTGGGTGAAGATGACTTTCTTCCATTTCCAGTATGACAAAGTCTATGGGAAGGAAGTAGTTCCCAACCTTCACCAGCACATTTTCAACCACTCCTATTGCTTGTTTTTGAGTTTTGTCCGCCAGCCTGATGACTACGTCTGTGGGCATCAGCTCATTGATTTGCAGCCTCTTCATAAAGGATAAAGGCATTAAGTTGATGCTGGCTCTCAGATCACAGAGTCCTTTATCAAACATTGTTTCTCCTATGGCACAGGGGATGTGAAAACTCCCTGGGTCCTTCCTTTTTGTAGGCAGCTCTGGTTGAATGAGAGCATTGCACTCCTTATTCATCACTATGGTTTGTCCTCCCTTGAGTGAGCTTTTTCTGGTCAGCAGCTCCTTCATGTACTTAATGTATGAGGGCATTTGTTGGAGGGCCTTGATGAATGGTATATTTATATGGAGAGATGCAAATATGTCAAGAAACCTTGAGTATATTCTCTTCTCTACACCACCATTGAGTAATTGGGGAAAGGGTGCATAGAGTCTCAGCAGCTCCTTCTGTGTAATTGTGGTTTCTTGATGATTCTCTTCCTGCTTTCCTGCTAATATATCTTCAGGTTGTTCTGATGGTTTGTTCGGCTCTTCCTCAGTCTCCTTATCAATTATAGTAACCATCTTACAATCTTCCCATCTGACTTTCTTTGCTTCACCTCTCGGATTTTTCTCTGTGTCACTTGGGAAGCTATCAGTAGGTTTGGGAATCTTCTCAGATAGGTATCCCACTTGAATTTCCAGCCTCTTGATGGTGTCTCCCTGATTCTTGATATTGGCTCGCACCTCCTCTTTGAACACCTTATTATCTTGAATCTCCTTGCATATGCCTTCAAGTAGAGTCTCAATCCTTGATAGTCTTTCTTCCGATGATGGAGAGTTGAGATTGGAAGGATGAGAAGGGCCATTTTGACTTTGGTATAGATGTTGAGAAGTGTTGTTGGGTGAGTGTTGGTATGACCTCTGTGTGGAGTGTTGGTGAGTTGCATTGTTGTTGGGGTTGTGGCGTCTCTGATCTTGGCCTTAGTTTTGTTGATTTCCCCACCCAAAGTTTGGGTGGTTCTTCAAACCATGATTATACGTTTTGGAGTATGGGTCATGGTTCTGCCTAGGTGAATTCCCAATGTAGTTGGCTTGTTCCTGATCACCCTCTGCTTCTTCATTCACTCCTTCTTGGGTTGCTGCTGAAGTGGTGATTGCTGCTACTTGATTCCTCTCCATCTTCTTGGTGAGGTCAGCTAATTGCTTGGTAATCATCTTGTTTTGAGCTAGCAGTACATCCACATTGTTCAGTTCCATCACTCCTCTAGTATTGCCTCTTTCAGAAGCATAGAAGTAGTCATTCTCTGATACAGTCTCAATGACATCTATGGCTTCTTCAATGGTCTTCTTCTTGTTCAGAGATCCCTCGGATGAGTGGTCTACTGCCTTCTTTGATTCATACGAAAGGCCTTCATAGAAGATGTGCAAGTGCACCCATTCATTGAACATATCTGGCGGGCATCTTCTTGTCAAGTCTTTAAACCTCTCCCATGCTTCATATAGAGTCTCATCATCCTGCCGCCTGAATATTTGTACCTCAGCTCTCAACTTGTTGATCCATTGAGGAGGATAGAATCTTGCCAAGAACTTGTTCACCACATCTTCCTAGGTTGCTAAACTCTCCTTTGGAAAGGATTCCAGCCATTTAGATGCTTTGTCCTTGAGTAAGAAAGGAAACATAAGTAGTCTATAGGTGTCACGATGAACACCATTAGACTTCACAGTATCGCATATCCTCAGGAAGGTGGTTAGATGTTAATTGGGGTCTTCTTGGACACTTCCTCCGAATGAACAATTGTTCTGAACAAGGGTGATGAGCTGTGACTTTAGTTCAAAGTTGTTGGCATGTATGGTTGGCCTTTGGATGCTACTTCCACAGTTTCCTGGGTTTGGGTTGATGTAAGAACCCAGAACTCTTCTCTCTTGTCCAGCCTGATGCGCTGGACCTTCTCTGCCATGGTTGTGAGCCTCTTCTTCATGATGGTTCTCCATATTCTCCTCCATGTCTGGTTCAAAGTACTCTTCCTCTTCCTCAGCACTAACTATTCTCTTTCCTCTTGCTTCCCTCCTTAATCTAAGGAAGGTCCTCTCAGGTTCAGAATCAAAGGAAGTTGAGCCCCGCTTTTTCTACCTGTCATACAACCAACAAAGCAAAAGCAAGAGAGATAGATACAGACAGTAATTTCTACAGAAATGCTGTTAGTGTGAGTGATGTAATATATCAAACAGTTAATGGGTTAGTAACTGATTTGTAAACAAGTAAGAAAATGGGTAGGGGAAAGGGAAGAAAATAGCTAAACAGAAAGTAAATTACTCAAATGAACTTAAATCAAACAAAATAAAAACAAATGCTCAATCTAGTTATCTACCAATTTAATCATTGTTGATACAAAATCAATCCCCGGCAACGGCGCCATAAACTTGATGCACGGAAACTTGTCTCTCAACAAATTTCCTTCGGCAAGTATACCGAATTGTCCTCAAGTAAAAACTCACAGTAGAGTGAGGTCGAATCCCACAGGGATTGATTGGTCAAGCAACTTTAATTGGAAGAACGTTCTAGTTGAGCTAAGCAGAAAGTGAGTTGAGAATTGCAGGAAATTAAATGGCGGGAAAGTAAATAGCAGAAAATAAATGACGGGAAGTAAATTGCAGAATATTAAATAGGGAAGGGAAGTTTAGCATGAAAGTAAATGGCAATAAGTAAAGAGAATGGGTAAGATCAGAAATGGGGAATTCATTGGGTTTAGGAGATGTTGCATTCTCCGGATCAAGTTCATTTTCATCCCTTCCTCAATCAATGCATTCATTGATCTCCTTGGCAATCTTAAGTGATTGAATTCCAATTCCTTGGTAATTCAATCTCTCAAATCAGATCAATAGCCAATTCCTTGGTCTAATTGTTCATGAGAAGAGATAAAGTGTGGTCACTGATTATACCACATGTATTTCCAAATCAAAGTATTGGGAGAATTATATGTCACCATATCCGCCCAAACCCCAATTTGGTCTAACATGAGAAAATATTTCTAGCATGATCTCTTCATCCCTTTTCCAAGGTTCAGAAGAGATCCAAGTATGAATAGCTTCTTTTCCAAGATAACTACTCAATTGGATGAAGATTGAAAGCTTTCTAGTAAAATCAAGAGAAAAGAAAGAAGAAGGATTATGAAAACTATTATTGATCCATCAAATTACAACAGAGCTCCCTAACCCAATGAAAGGGATTTAGTTGTTCATAGCTCTGGGAATGGAAAGCAAAGATAGAGAGTACATTCTAAAAGTTAAACTAGAAGTGCAGAGAAAGTAAAACACAGAGAGTAATTCTAATAATGCCAAAAGCTCCTCTTTTCTAGTTCAAAGCTCTCCCTATTTATACTACTCTTCTGATCTTCTAGTTGGCTCTTCAAGTCTTGGATATGGGCCTTTGGATCTTGAGTTGAAGTAGTTATCTTCTTCAGTGGGCTCAGCTTTACTTGCAGAGAATGTGTGAAGTAGGTAGGGACTTTAGCTTAGGGTGTTAGTGGTGTTAATGTTAAGTGAAAATGTGGGATTGAGAACGTTAGTGACAATCACCTTTTTCACTAACGTTCCTAACCCAAAGTGGTCCACGTTAACTTCAACGTTAGTGGCACTAATGTGACCACTAACATTGACCCTTGGCCCTTCGGAAACGTTACTGGGATTTACCTTTTTCAATAACGTTGAGAGTACCCCTTTCTCCCTACGTTAGAGTTCAGGTTAGAATAGTTAACGTGGCCTTTAACGTAGGCTTGCCAAATCTTCGAGAGCGTTAGTGACACTTACCTTTATCACTAACGCTTCAGAACGCCCCTACTTCCCACGTTAGAGTTCACGTTAACTAAGTTAACGTGACTTCTAACATGGTATTGATAGCCATCTCCAACGTTTGTGACAAAGGTGAGTGTCACTAACGTTGGCTCATCATCCCTCTTCTCCACGTTAGCTTCCACGTTAATGTAATTAACGTGGCAACTAACGTGGCTCATAGTGGCTCAATCCAACATTAGTGACAAAGGTGAGTATCACTAACGTTGGTGATTCTTGCTCCCTCCACATTAGAGTCCACGTTAACTAGGTTAACGTGACTTTCAACGTAGCCAATATGGGCTTAGTCCAATGTTAGTGACAAATATGAGTGTCACTAATGTTGGCATCATCTTCTTCTTCCATATTAGAGCTCACGTTAACTAAGTTAACGTGGCTCTTAACATGGCCAATTGCCCCTTTTGGAACGTTAGTGGCACTTACTTTTACCACTAACGTTGGAGTTCTACTTCTCTTCCACGTTAGCTTCCACGTTAACATAGTTAACGTGGCAACTAACGTGGGCTATGATGGTTCACGAAGGCGTTATTGGCAATCACTTTTCTCATTAACGTTGCAAGCTAGCCTTCATTCCACGTTAGTGGTCACGTTAGCTAGACTAACGTGGCTGCTAACGTGGTTCTTCCTTGCTTCCTTTATCCTGAAATCAAGCAATAAAGTGCATCAAAGCTCTGATCCAAGTTATGAGACATGCATCATTCAATTTGTCCTTTAATTCATGCATAATTCTCATGAAATCATGTAAAATTCACAACGTTTGCTTGAATCAAAATGTAAGTGATTATTTATCCAAAACATGCTTATTTCCTAAGAAAATGCATGAAACTACCTTAAAACCATAAAGAAAAGGTCAGTGAAATTGGCCAAAATGCCCTGGCATCAGCAGGTTGTATATGATCAACGCCATTGGCTGTGGTCATCAATCTCCTCTGCTTCAGATCAAACGCCATTGGCCGTGGTCATCCAATCTGACGGAGGGTGAAGCTCTAGCAGTTCATTCTGTTGGTGATCCTACTCAAAACGACACAGACATGGTCGAATCTTCTAGATCAGAGAATGCTGCTTCTTTAGGTTCTAGCTGAGACCCTAATCTCCCCAGAAATTGACTGAATTGGTGTCTCGAGAAGTCCCCAACGAAGTCGTGGGTTAGCCGTCTGAGAGATGTATAATCAAGCTGGCGGTTCACGCTTTCCAGTCACGTATTCACATGAACCCAAGTAGACACAGGTGGTTGTCAGGCACGCTGTCTTAGTATGATGAATAGAGCTTATTGTCACAGATCATCCTATTCACCATGTTGAAGAACGAGTATACATCTTAGAATTGAATCAAACACGGATTGAAGAGAAACAGTAATACTTTTATTAATTCATAGGACTCAGCAGGGCTCCTCCCCTGAACCTAGGAGGTTTAGAAACTCATACTGATGGAAAAATACAATGATAAACAAAAATAATGTGTAAAGTCTTCATTCTGTTATAATGATTATGTAAAAGAACTCTTAAATACTAAACAGATGACTAGTAAGAGTAAAACAGTCTATTTAGTGCTAAAATCCACTTTTGGGGCCCACTTGGTGAGTGTTTGGACCAAGCTTTGATGAGATCCACGTGCTAGGGGACCTCTAGGGCATTGAACGCTGGCTAGGAGGTCATCTTTGGGCGTTTGGATGCTGGCCTCTGCTCTTTGGGCGCTGGATGCCTGGAAGCGGGCAGGAGGCTGGCGTTGGATGCCAGTTTTCGGCCTTCTAATCTGAAGCAAAGTATAGACTATTATACATTGCTCGAAAGCTTTGGAAGTCAGATTTCCATAGCTGTTGAGAACACTCCACTTGGAATTCTTTAGTTCCAGAAAAGCTCAAATGGCACAAAAACACACAAACTCAAAGTAGAATCCAAAAATATGAATTTAACACTAAAACCTATAAAAACTTAATAAAAACTAAACAAAATATACTAAAAAACTATCTGAAATTGATGCCAAAAAGCATATAAAATATCTGCTCATCAGTTGGCAATCTCTCTCATGGTCACGACATGCCTCAGCAAGGAATCCTAGAGACTGAGCTATTTGATATATGGGGTATAGACTTCATGGGTCCTTTCCCACATTCATACTCAAACACCTACATCCTTGTGGCCGTAGATTATGGGTCTAAATCGGTTGAAGCAGTTGCATCACCCACAAATGACACTAGAGTAATAATGAAGTTCCTTCAAAAGAATATCTTCAGCAGGTTTGGTGTCCCTTGGACACTGATCAGTGTTGGAGGAACTCATTTATGCAATAAATAGCTTGACTCCGTGCTGAGCCGATATGGAGTTCGCCATAAAGTGGCCACCCCATATAATCCACAAACAAATGGGCAAGCTAAAGTTTTGAATAAAGAACTAAAAAGAATCTTGGAAAGAATGGTGAATACCTCTAGAAAGGATTAGGCAAGAAAGCTTGATGATGCTCTATGGGCATACAGAACAGCCTTCAAGACCCCTATAGGAACATCACTATATCAATTGGTGTATGGAAAGGCGTGCCATCTGCTAGTAGAGCAAGAACACAAGGTCTATTGGGCAACTAAACTCCTAAACCTTGATGCAAAGGCAGCAGGATAGAAACGGTTGCTCCAGCTAAATGAGTTAGATGAATTCCGACTTGCTGCATTTGAAAATGCAAAGATCTATAAAGAAAGGGCCAAGAAATGGCATGACAGAAAGATTTCTTCCAGAGTCTTTGAACCTGGACAGAAAGTTCTGCTCTTCAATTCTAGACTGAAGCTCTTCCCTGGAAATCTTAAGTCACGTTGGACAGGACCTTTCCTGATCACTAATGTATCACCCTATGGTCATATAGAACTCTAGTGCAATTACTCTGATAAACAATTTACTGTTAATGGCCAGAGATTGAAACATTACTTGGGTGGTGAGATTGAGCAAGACAAATCCACCCTATTGATGACATGAGCGCAACACCGTCAAGCTAGTGACATTAAAGAAGCGCTTGTTGGGAGGCAACCAAGCCATAATTAAAGTTATTTATGTTTTTTGTTAAGTTTATTTCAGTTATCTCAGTTTAATTTTTACATGTATTTAAGTTTGTGATTGTGTGCAGTAGTTAGAATAGAAACAGAAACAGTCAGAGTAGAAAACAGAGCACCCTGGGAAAGGCCCCTTGCTGGCGTTGAACGCTAGGCAAGAGGGAAGGAGGGGCGTTGAACAACCACAGGAAGCAGCAAGACTGGCGTTCAACGCCAGACAGGAGGTACTGGTCGGGCCTTGAACACCACCAAGGTGCAGCAATCCTGGCGTTGAACGCCAGCCAGGGGAAACTGGCTGGGCGTTCAACGCCCAGAGAGGAAGAGCAGCCTAGCATTGAACGCCAGAATGGATGCCATTCTGGGCATTCAACGCCTATAAGGGAGGAGCAGCCTGGCGTTGAACGCTAGAATGGATGTCATTCTGGGCATTCAACGCCCATAACAGGGTAAGGAGGATGTTGACTTTTTCAAAACAGATCTTTTCTATATCTTATCTTTTTAACCATATCTTTTAAACAAGATTCTTCAAACTATCATCTTTCAACTTCAAACTCCTTTCAAATTTAAAATCTTTTCAAATCTTTTTCAATTCTTTTTCAAAACCTCGTATCTTTTTCAACTCTTTTTCAAATCTTTTTCAAAATTTCATATTTTCATATCTTTTTCAATTACTTTTCAAATCTTTTTATTTAACTTTAAAATCTTTTTTCATACCTTCTACCTTATCTTTTTATCTTTCTCATATCTTTTGATTTTAAAACTTATCTTTTTCTATCTTTTATTAAAGTTTGAATCATATTTTTTTTATCTTTTATCTAATTAATTTTGAAAAACCCACCCTCCCCTCCCTCTATATATATCATTCCCCCCACACCCTCACTCATCCACCTCCCATTCGAATCCATCCCCTCTTCTTTATCTTCTTTCCTTTCTTTTGCTCGAGGACTAGCAAACCTTTTAAGTTTGGTATGGAAAGAGCCTTTCCTTCTCAATCCATTTGAATTCCATCGCTCCAAATAATGGAAATCCCATCTCAAGAAGCAAGAAATAAGACAACCAAGTATTGTTTTCAAACCTTTCAGATTCTACACAAAGCATCATGAAGAAAATTATT
Source organism: Arachis ipaensis (assembly GCF_000816755.2). Lineage (NCBI taxonomy): Eukaryota > Viridiplantae > Streptophyta > Magnoliopsida > Fabales > Fabaceae > Arachis > Arachis ipaensis. The sequence continues at coordinate 67,931,892 of NC_029789.2, read as the reverse complement.
ACAAAATAATGTGCAACAGGACAGTGAGACAAGAGGGAAAGAGGGGCGTTGAACGCCCCCAAGAGGCAACAAGACTGGTGTTCAACGCCAGCCAGGAGGTACTGGTTGGGCGTTGAACGCCCTTAAGGGGTGACAAGACTGGCGTTGAACACCAGCCATGGGGCACTGGCTGGGCATTCAATGCCTTGAAGGGGAAGGCAAGACTGGCATTAAATGCCAGCCAGAGGGCACTGGCTGGGCATTCAACGCCCAAGAAGGAATGGGAAGCTGGCATTGAACGCCAGTCAGGGGGCACTGGCTGGGCGTTCAACACCCAGAAGGAGCACCAGCATGGCGTTGAACGCCAGAATCAAGGCATTCTGGGCGTTCAATGCCCAAAACAGGTTAGGGAAGTTGTTGACTTTTTCAAAGCTTATTGACAAACCCCAATTTTGTAGTTTATCTTGTGCTTAATTTGGGAGATTTTATCAACTTATCTCACATTTATTCAATGAAATATCATGGTTTTGTAACTCTTCCTAATTTTGTGCTTAAGTGTGACAACATACTTTTTAGGCCTTAAAATAGTTAATTTTAATTCACTTTAATTCTATTCAATGCCTTTATATGTTTGTTGAGTGATTTCAGATTCATAAGGCAAGTATTGGATGGAAGAAGTGAAGAGAAAAGCATGCAAAGTGGAGAATTCATGAAGAAATGAGCATTTGGAGAATTAGAGGCCACGCGTACGCGTCACTCACACGTACGCATGAGAAGGACTTTCATGGCCATGCGCACACATCTCCCACGCGTACGCGCGAGGAGGAAATTTGCCAGTGACGCGCACGCGTCGTCCACGCACACGCGTGACATCAGGCACGTGACCTCAATAAAGTGAACTTGCTGGGGGTGATTTCTGAGCTTCCCATGCCCAAATCCAACTCGTTTTGAGGCTATTTCATGCAGAACTGAAGATTGGACAAAGGGGGAGCAATTAGTTTTAGGTTAGCATCATGTAGGTTAGTTTTCTAGAGAGAGAATCTCCCTCTTCTCTCTAGAATTAGGGTTCTTAGGTTAATTGCATCTTAGATCTAGGATTTAATTCTTGTTTTCATCTAGTTTTCTTTATAATTTCTTGTTCCTACATCTTTATTCCTCTTAGTTCTCTTGTTAATTTCCCTTTTTATGCCTCTTTTTATGTTGATGAACCCTTGTTGGATTTGGATTTCTTTTAATGCAATTTGATGTTTGATGTTCTTCCATTGTTGATTTGAGTTGTTATTGTTATTTTCTTACAATTGGTAGTTGTAGAAGTTACCTTTCCTTAAAATTTATTATGCTTTCCTTTTATGCCTTCCAAGTGTTTGACAAAATGCTTGGTTGGATGTTAGAGTAGCTTTTTGAGCATTCTTGGCTTGGAGAGAGAAATTAGGCAATCTTGAGTCATCAATACCCAATTTAGATTGGTGATCTAGAGTAGTTAGTTAATATTATTTTCATTGACTCTAATCTCTTGCTAATTCAATTAGTGAGTTGATTAGGACTTTTGGATTAAGATTAACTAGTCTTATTTGACTTTCTCCCTATGTTGAAGATGACATTGTACCTTCTTCCGATGTTGGAGATGACGAAATAGGATAAATTCTTGTAAATCTTTGTATGATAATTAATGACTAGGATAGAATGCCTATACTCTTAATCCTTGCCATGAATGTCTCTCTTTATTACTTTCTTTATTTAGTTGTTACCTTTGTTTTCTTGCCATTTATTTCTTTGCACTTTTACCAACCTACCCCATGAATACCATAACCAATAATATGCATACCTCACTGCAATTCCTTGAGAAGATGACCCGGGACTAATACTCTCGGTTACTTTTATTAGGTAGGACTCATGACAACCAAATTCTAAACTTTGATTTGAGGATCGATCATCGGTTTGGGCTATGCTCACAACGAAATTATTTTGGTAAATTCCTAATCGGTATATATCTTCAAATCACTTATCTTTTCCAATTTTTACCTTTTTAAATCATATCTTCTAAACAAGATTTTTTAACCTTCATCTTTTAATTTTAAATTCCCTTCAAATCTAAAATCTTTTCAAATCTTTTTCAATTTTTTTTTTCAAATATTTTTCAAAACCTCATATCTTTTTCAACTCTTTTCTAAATCTTTTTCAAAATTTCATATCTTTTTCAATTCCTTTTCAAATATTTTATTTAAATTTAAAATCTTTTTCATACCTTCTATCTCATCTTTTTATCTTTTTCATATCTTTTGATTTTAAAAAACTTATCTTTTTCTATCTTTTACTAAAGTGTGAATCATATCTTATTTATCATTTATCCAATTGAATTTCGAAATCCCACCCTCCCCATCCCTATTTATACCATTTCGCCACGCTCATCCTCCTTCCATTCGAATTTTTCTTCTCCTCTTTGTATTCTTTACTCTCTTTTGCTCGAGGACGAGCAAACCTTTTAAGTTTGGTGTGGAAAGAGTCTTTTCTTCTCACTCTATTCGAATTCCATGGCTCCAAAAAGTGGAAATCTAACTTCAAGAAGCAAGAAAGACGACAACCAAACAGTTGTTTTCAAACCTTTCAGATTCTACACAAAGCAGCATGAAGAAAATTATTACAAAATAATGTGCAAGAGGATAGTGATCTCGGAGGCCAAATTCGATTTAAAAGAAGATGAGTACCTGGAGATCCAAGAACAAATTCGAAAGAGAGGCTAGAATATCCTGGCTGATTCTGAGATCAATGTTGGAATAACAATGATCCATGAATTCTATGCAAATCTGTGGATAACAGATAAGCAAAAGAAAGATGGACAAGGATTCCATACTTTTCACACTATGGTGCGATGGAAGACTCTCTATTTTCATCTTGACATGATGAGAGAGATCTTCAAATTACCTCCACAAAAGGATGATCTAGAATCATTTAATAGGAGAGTGGTGGCTAATCCAAAGTTGGATCAAATTCTAGAAGACATATATCTGCCTGGAACTAAGTGGATCAACAATATAAAAGGTAATCCAAACCAACTGAGAAGAGTAGATCTCAAACCAGTTGCTAGGGGTTGGTTGGATTTCATTGGGCGTTCTATACTCCCTACTAGCAACCATTCTGAAGTTACCATCAGAAGGGTTGTGATGATTCACTGCATTATGATGGGACATGAGGTGGAAGTCCACCAACTAATTCCCTTTTAGCTATACAAGGTTCCAAACATGATGTCAACTCAAGCTAGATTGGCCTATCCAAACCTTATCCTTCGCTTGTATAAAGAAGATGGAGTCATGATTAACAAAGACTCATTTATCCCAGTAGAAAGCCCAATCACCAAGCAGGTGATGGAAAGAGCCCAAGTACCAGCTGACCAACCCAAAAGGAAGGCACCTGAGCAAGCACAAAAGGTCCCTCTAATTGAATATTAGACCCAGTTGGAAACATCTATTGCACAATTGCAAAAACACCTTAGATCAATTAAGAGAGGAGCAAAAAGACGCATTCTTTCCAAACTAGTCAAGGAACAAGAGAAGTAGGGGCGTGAGCTAGAAGAACTGAAGCATCAGAAATTATCCCCTAAAGAGCCTAATGCTTCCCATGATTAAGGTGGTTGAATTCAACCTCCCTACTTCTGTGTGTATTCTAATTCCTGTTTTTTACATTTAGATTTACATGATCACTAGTAGTATTTAAGTTTCTATTTAAGTTTCTGTCTTTTAAATTTCAGAATTGCATAAGCATTATTGGGATTTATATTAGCTATAAAATGTTCCTCTTATCATCTCATTGAACTTGAATAAAATTTTGATTTTTTTAGAAGTAGTAGCTCTTTAAACTAAAAAGCAATAGCAAATAGCCAATAGCTCTTTAAATTCTGGTGGCAGTAGACTATGTATCTAAATAGGTAGAGGCAATTGCAACACCCACTAATGAAACTAAGACACTAATGAAGTTCCTCCAGAAGCATATCTTCAGCAGGTTCGGTGTCCCTAAGGTACTGATCAGTGATGGAGGCACTCATTTTTGCAATAAACAGCTTGACTCTGCTCTGATCCGATATGGAATTAACCACAAAATGGAAACTCCATATCATGCATAGAAAAATGAGCAGGCTGAAGTCTCAAATAGAGAACTAAAACGAATCCTGGAATGGACTGTAAGTACCCGTAGAAAGGATTAGGCAAGAAGTCTGGACGATGCTCTGTGGGCATACAGAACCGCATTCAAGACTTCTATAGGGACCTCTCCATACCAGCTTGTGTATGGAAAAGCCTGTCATCTGCCAGTGGAATTGGAACACAAGGCCTACTGGGCAACCAGATTCCTAAACCTTAATGCTAAACTAGCTGGAGAGAAAAGATTACTCCAATTGAATGAGCTAGAGGAGTTCAGACTCAATGCTTTTGAAAATGCTAAAATTTACAAGGAGAAAGCAAAAAGGTGGCATGACAGAAAGCTGTCATCTAGAGTCTTTGAGCCAGGACAGAAGGTTCTGCTGTTTAACTCTAGGCTAAGATTGTTCCCTGGGAAATTGAAATCCCTGTGGAAGGGACCATATATGATTACAAGTGTGTCACCATATGGATTTGTAGAGCTTCTGGATATTGACTCTGACAAAAAGTTCATTGTTAATGGACAGAGAGTCAAACATTATCTTGAAGGCAATGTTGAGCAAGAATGCTCAAAACTGAGACTAAATTAAAAGCTTAGTAAAGTCCAGCTAAAGACAGTAAAAAAGTGCTTGTTGGGAGGCAACCCAGCCATTATCAAAAATTAGATGTTTATTACAATTATATGAGTCTATTTAATTTTGTTATTCATGTTCGTTAATGCATTTCAGTGAATAAGTCGGGGAAATGAAGGTTCAGGACATAAAGCAGAGGAATCACAGAGAAAAAGAGCTTACTAGCGTCAAAACGCCAGTAAAGGGGCATTTTGGGCGTTAAACGCCAGAATGGCTATCATTCTAGGCGTTTAATGCCAGAAATAGCAGCATCCTGGGCGTTCAGAAAAAAAACCCAGTAACAAATAAATTCTGGCGTTTAACACCAGCCAGGATACCTGGCTGGGCGTTAAACGCCCAAATTGGCTGCCAGATGGGCATTAAACACCAGAATGGCTATCATTCTGGGCATTTAACGCCAGAACAGCAAAGGGGAGGTAATTTTGTTTCCAATTTGATTTTTTTTCAATTTTTCATGTTTTAATTCATAATTTTTTTGCATAAAAAATATTTCAAATGTTCATTTTTCAATTTCTATTTTCAAAAACTAATAATCCTTTCAATTCTTTTTTATTCTTTTTTAATTCTTTTTAATTCTTGTCCATATCTTTTTCCAAACTTACATATCTTCTCAAATTCTTTTCAAATCCTTTTAATTTTTTTTAAGATTAACAAGTTTTTCAAAATTAATTACCTCATTCTTCTTCTACTCCCTTCTATCTTATTTTGCTTGAGGACGAGCAAAGCTTTTAAGTTTGGTGTGGAAAAGTTCTACTTTTTGCTTTCCATTACCACTTATGGCACCCAAAGTCGGAGAATCCTCTAGAAAGAGGAAAGGGAAGGCAATTGCTTCCACCTCCGAACCTTGGGAGATGGAGAAATTAATCACCAAAGCCCATCACTAAGAAAGAGGATAGAGCAAACTAGAGGAGCTCAAGCACTCCATTGGACCATCAAGAGGAAGAAGTAGCCGCCGTCACTAAGGTGGACCCGCTCCTTAATTTCCTTGCTTATATTGTTATTTGTCTATTTTTATGTTTATTTTCTGTCTAAGTCTTGTTTTTATTAAATGATCATTAGTGTTTAGAGTCTATGTCATAAAGCTATGAATGATTTCATGAATCTCTCACCTTTCTTAAATGAAAAAATACTTTTATTTGCAAAAGAAAAAGAAGTACATGAATTTTGAATTTTATCTTGAATGTGGTGGCAATACTTTTTGTTTTCTGAATGTATGCTTAAATAGTGCATATTTGAAATTGAAATTAAGAAAAGTTGGCTCTTGAAAGAATAATGAAAAAGGAGACATGTTATTGATGATCTGAAAAATCATAAAATTGATTCTGTAAACCTAAGTTACTAGTTTAGTATAAGAACTACTTTTAGAGATTCATTTTGGGAGGGATGACATTTTACATCTCATATTGTATCTTCTACGGCATGAGTCTCTAAACCCCATAGGTGGGGGTGAGGAGCTCTGCTGTGTCTCAATGGATTAATGCAATTACAATTATTTTCTATTCGATCACGCTTGATTCTGTTATAAGATACTCACTCGTACTTTAATATAAAGAATATGATGATCCGTGACACTCATCATCATTTTCAAATTTATGAACGCGTGCTTGACAACCACTCCCGTTCTATCTGAGCTCAACGTAGTCATTGGCGACAGCTTGAGTGCGTATCTCTTAGGTTTCTAATCCACGAGTTTGACTTGCATCTCCTAACAACAGAGCATTCAAACCCATGAGATCAGAACCTTCGTGGTGAAGGCTAGAACAAATGAGCTTCAAACTCACAAATGTTGGGCGCAGTGACTGTGTGCAAAAGGACAGAGAGGTCTTATTCCGACACCAGTAAGAACTGACAGATGATTAGTCGTGCGGTAGCTGTGCCTGGTATTTTTCAGAAAGTTATTGAAGTAGACAGTAAGAAAAGTTAATCTGGAAAGACAAAGCATCTCCGAAGCCTCAACTATTCTCATACCATCGATTCCTCATCTATCTAGTAACATTTTAATTATTTGTTCTGTTTTATGCGTTTTCTGTGACAAACTATAATTTTTGTCCACCTAACTAAGATCTGCAAGGTAACCATTGCTTGCTCAAACCAACAATCTCTGTGGAATCGACCCTCACTCACCTGAGATATTACTTGGACGACCCAGTATACTTGCCGGTCTATCTGTGTGAAACGTGCGGAGCCAGTTTCCTGCACCACTTGAAGCCTTGGATGTCCAGCCTTAACTGGGTTAACTTCTTTGGGGGAAAGTATTGATTCAAGATGGATTTGGGTTGGTTATCTAACCACCTCTTTGCTTGATCTCTTACAGCAAAGGGAAAGAGTAGCAGTCTATAGACATCCTGATCTACTCCTTCAGTGTGTACTGTGTCAGCAATTTGTAAAAAGTTTGTCAGGAACTCAGTAGGCCCTTCCTGTGGAAGTCTAGAGTATTGGCAGTTTTGCTGCACCAGAGTATTGAGCTGAGAATTTAGCTCAAAATTACTTGCTCCAATGGGGGGTATACTGATACTTCTCTCATAGAAGTCAAGAGTGGGGGCCATGTAGGACCCCAAAAGTTCTTCTGAACTGTTCATTCCTATTTGGGTTCAAGGTGAAGAAAGGTGGGAGAATTTGGATATTAAGAAGTAAAAAGGGGAAACTAGAATTAAAATATTTTTCTTTTTATTTTTTACTTATTAATTAAATTCAGAAAGAAAAAGAAAATTAAAGACTAAGATAATTAATTGATTAAAAAGATTTGAAAATTAAATAGGTGATTTTTGAAAAAGAAGAGAGTTAAAGAAGTAAGAAGTTTTCGAAAATAGAAGAGAGAGGAATCAGTTAGGAAGTTTTGAAAAAGAAGGAAGAGAAAACAAGTAACTAATTAAGAAAGATTTGAAAACAAGATAAGATAGGAGATTTGAAAAAATTTGATTTTAAAAATTTTGAAATTTAAAATTGGAAAGGAAATGTTAATAAGATAAGATAAGAATTGAAAAGATTTGAAAAGATTCGTTTTTGAATTTTGAAATTGAAACAAGATGCGATAAAGATACGAAAAAGATTTGATTTTTGAGAAGATTTAATTTTGAAATTTAAAACTAAGATACAATAAGATAATGATTTGAAATAGTTTTTGAATTTTGAAATTTTAAAAGAAAGATAAGATAGTAAAGAATCAAATTAAAAGAAAAGATTTGAAAAGATTTAAAAAGATAAGATTTGAGATTTGACTTTACTAACAAGAAACACTATCTTTAAAAATTTTTTAAATCAAAATAAGCAAGATTTTCGAAAATTGTTTGCATAAAGATAGGAAAGATATATTTTTGATTTGTTTGAATTAATGAAGAAAGAGAAAAACAACCACAAGACACTAAACATAAAATTTTTGGATTAAAGACACTAGCTTTTTTGAAAATTAAAAAGAAAAATACCAAAAGACACCAAACTTAAAAATTTTAAGATCAAAACAAGAAAAGAAACAATAACAACTTGAATACCAAAAAGAACACCAAGAACAATTTTCGAAAATTTGATGAAAATAAAGAAAACACAAAGGACACCAAACTTAAGAATTGACACTAGACTCAAACAAAAGACAAAGAAAAGACGCTAATCTAAGCAACCAGATAATCCGGTAGTTTGTCAACTCTGAACAATCCCCGACAAAGACGCTAAAAACTTAGTGCGCGAAATTGGCTCCGCACGTTTTGCACAGATAGACCGACAAGTATACCGGGTCGTCCAAGTAATACCTCAAGTGAGTGAGGGTCGATCCCACCGAGATTATTGGTTTGAGCAAGCAATGGATATTTTGCAGATCCTTGTCGGGCGGATAGAAAATATAGTTGTCACAAGAAAACACATAAAAAAGATAAATAAATAAAACGTTACTAGATAGGTGTGAAATCAATGGTATGAGAACGGTTGAGGCTTCGGAGATGCTTCTTTCTTCGGGATCAACTTTTCTAACCATCTACTCCAACTTTTGATTGATTCATTCCATAGCAGGCTATATATGATTAATGCCGGGTCAGCGGTCATTAATCTCCTCTGCTTTAGATCAAACGCCGGGTCAGCGGTCATCCAATCTGAACGGGGGTGAAGCTCTAGCAATCCATTCCCTTGGTGATCCTACTCAAAATGCCATAGACAAGGTCGGATCTTATGGATTAGAGAATGCTGCTCCTTGGGTTCTAGCCTATACCACAAAGGCACTAATCACCCCGCACCTCGACTGAACTGATATCTTGAGAAGTCCCCAATGAAGCCTGGATTAGCCGTCTAAGAGATGTATAATCTAGCTTGTGGTTTAGTACTATCCATGTCAAGGACTCACAAGAACCCATGTGAATAGGGATGACGGTCAAGTTACACTCCCAATTTGTTAGGATGAAGAACGAAGATACATCTTAGAATAGAATCAAGCATAGATTGAAGTAGAATAGTGATATTATTAATTCATAAGAATCAGCAGAGCTCCTAATTTTAACCTTAGAAGGTTAGTGACTCATAGCTTACAAAAGGTAATGTAAAAAGTAAAAGTGGGCAAGAGTTCCTAACAAGGTTGAACTTTTGTCTATATATACTAATCTGCTAACTAAGAATTACAGAAATCAGATAACCTAGTCTTGTAGTCCGAAAATCCACTTTCTGGGCCGACTTGGTGAGTGTTTGGGCTGGGCTTGAGTGAAGCCACAAGCTAATGCTCCCTTTTGGGCGTCCAACGCCAGCTTTGGACTCCTGAATGGGCGTTGGATGCCAACTACTCCTCCTTGGGCATTGGATGCCAGGAATGCGGTTAGTGGCTGGCGTTGAATGCCAGATTTAGGCCTTCATTTCCGAAGAAAAGTATGGACTATTAAATATTTCTGGAAAGCCCTGGATGTTAGATTTCCATAGCCATTGAGAATGTGCCATTTGGACTTCTGTAGCTCCAGAAATGCTCTTTCGAGTGCATGGAGGTCAGATCCTGACAACATCTGCAGTCCTTTCTCTGTCTCTGGTTCAAACTTTGCCAAAACTCCTCAATGTCAGCTAGAAAATACCTGAAATCACCATAAAACACACAAACTCAAAGTAGAATCCAAAAATATGAATTTCGCACTAAAACCTATGGAAATATAATAAACTTAAACAAAACATAATGGAAACTATATGATAATGATGCCAAAAAGCGTATAAAACATCCGCTCATCAAGAATCACAAGAACAAGTATAGAATAAGGGTTATACTATTGTTCTACCCAGATTCATAAGATGAAGAACAAAAGCAATCCTTGAAACTGAATCAATACATTAATTAAAATAGAAAAGCAATAGTCTTAATCCATAGAAATAAACAAAGCTCCTAACCTTAACCCAAGAGGTTTAGTGGCTCATGACTTACAGAGAAAACAAGGGTTCTGAAGAGTATGAAAGTGCGGAAGTGAAAAGATCCCCCTTAAAGGATTAATCTTTTTCCTTTTATATCTAACCTAATTTGATTTGAAACTAAAATAAAATAATAACTTCTAAAACTAAAAAATTTTTTTGGTAAATAAAAATAAAAAAGAATAAAAGATAAAATACTAATTAAAAGCTAAATCCAACTAAAGATGCTCCAAGATGAGGTGAGATCCGGAATTGCCTGGCACTAAACGCCGGCTTTAGCGTTTAGCGCCCTAAGGGGGGCAGAATGCCTCTGATTTTGCTGGGTTGCTGGCACTAAACACCAGCTTGGTGTTTGGCGCCCAAAGGGGAAGCTTCAATTCTTCTCTTTTTTTTGCACGAAATTCTGTTAATTAGATCCGAATTTCACCTGAAATAATAAAAATGCCAAAACAACTCAAAGTAGCATACAAAGAGAATTCTAACACTAAAATATAATTAAACTTACTATATTCTAACGAAATTTAAAGATGCTCACGCATCAAAATACCTAACTTGAACTGTTGCTTGTCCTAAAGCAACTAAAAACAATGTAGGACTGAGAAGTAGAAGATTGCCCAAGACTTGAGTGCTCATTTAGGCTCTTACCTAATTAATTAGTGGGGTTAGCGACATTGTGATTCTGAACAGGTTTGGCATCAGACTATCCTTTGAAGCTCAAAAGTATCGATGTCTCTCTGAACTAGAACTCGGATAATATTATGAATTCTCTTTTTACTTAAGCTTTGATTGATCCTTAAACACAGCTTTTTCTTTTCTTTTCTTTGGTGCTTTACACCTTGAGCCTAGTCGTGATTCTTAGTGTTTTATCCTCAAACTTAACTTGTCCCAAGAACACCACAAGTACTTAACTGGAGAACTCTTTGAGTTCTAATTTTTCTTTTAATTTCTCCCAATCAATAGTGCTCAGAGCCTTTGGCATACTCTGTAATTGCACTTGAACTCAACTCTTAATGTTTTGTCTCAAAGGTTACTTGACACATTCACACCACAAACATATGGTTAGGAAAACAACTCTTTGAGCTTTTAATCATTTCTTACCTTCCTAACCATTGATGCTTAGAGCCTTGGACCTGGCTTTTTAATTTTTTTTTCTTTTCTTTTTGCTGTGGTTTTGCTTCAAGGATCAATTTCTCACTGAGTTTTAGAGAATCCGTAACATTTTTCTAAGTTCTTGTACCTCAGGAATCAACATTCTTAACCTCAATATAATTATGCAGTATTCAGTTCATGCATTCAGAATCACAAATAATACCACGACATTAAAGTAATCAGAACAACTTATAACATATAACGCAAGTCTCATGCATTTTACTAATTCTTTTCTTTTTCTTTTTGATTTTTCAAGCTCAGTGAGTAATACATGAGACAATTTTTCAAAATAAACGTAAAATTACAAAGTAAATAACTAAACTAGGAAAATAATAAAGTACTACTACTGATCATGCAAAGGCTTTCAAACAGAAAATAGGAAATATGAGAAAATACTGAAAAAGAGAAAATAAAATAAGTAGAAGATAAAGAAACTCAACCACCTCAATCATGGTTGCTGATGCTCCCTTACGGGAATCATCTATGGCACTTCAGCTCATCAAAGTCGCGCCTCTGCCTCAGTTGCTCCTCCACTAGCTGATGGAGGAGGGTTGCGTGATCGTGATGCTTAATCCTCAGTTGATTAATAGAAGATGTCAACTCCCAAATAGATATGATCAACTGGTCCCAGTAATTACGGGGAGGAAAATAGAATCCTTGAGGCATCTCCGAAAGCTCCTGCTGAGGAGGGGAACTAGCTCATGTGGTGATGCATGTCCAAGGTCCCTAGCATGCTCCATACCCCTCCTAGTGATAGGTTTGTCAACATCAATAGGGGTATCACCATCAATCCAGACTCAGGCCTCCGCACACAGGCGAAAGATGAGGTGAGAAAAGGCCAATATAGCAATGGTGGAGGCCTTATCAGCTATTCTATTCAGCTCTGGAGGAATTACACAGTGTACCTTCATCTCATTACCAAGCATGATACAGTGAATCATTATGACTTGGTCAATAGTAACCTCAGACTGGTTATTCATAGGAATGATGGAGTGCTGAATGAACTCAAACCTTCCCTGAGCAACTGGCCTTAGATCATGCCTGCCAAGCTGGTACGGCTAACATTTGGCATCCTTCCTCCATTGTGCTCCGAGGAGGAAAATATCATCAAGGACCTGGTCCAATCTCTTGTCAGTGTTGACCCTTTGAGTGTAAAAAAGAGGGTCGTCTCTGAATGGTGGCAAATAAAGTATCTCCCTCACCCTCTCTAGACTGAATTCGAGGATGCTCCCTCAGACCATAGTGCGCTAGTTCTTCGAGTTTGGTTTCACGCCTGTAACACGCTTGTAAGTCACCCAAGCATTGGTGTAGAACTCCTTGGCGATAAGTACGCCCACGTCAGTCATGGTGTTGGTCAAAACATCCAAACCCCTTCTCTGAATTAGTTCCCAAATTTTTGGGTACTCCTTCGGCTGAAGATCAAAGCGAACTTCTAGGATCACCTTTCTTTTGCTCACAATTTCATTAAAATCATCCTTTTGGGTCTTGGAGAAGAATCGGGTGAAGTCATCAGTACCAGATATAGGGGCCTTCTCTTTTCTCTTCCTTGAAGAGGATTCTCCAGCTTTTGGTGCCATATGGATAATAAAAATGAAGAAAAACAGAATGCTCCAATACTAAACTTAAAATGTTTGCTCGTCTCTGAGCAAAGAAAAATAGAGATATAGAAGAAATTAGGGTATAAAAGGGAAGTAAGGTGGATGTACGAAAGGAACAAGATAGTGGAAGGATTGGTGATGGTTCGGTCAAGAGAGAAAGAAAGGGAAGTGAGTGAAGGGTGAAAAGAGTAAGAAGGGGATGGTAGTTGGAAGTATGCTGAAAATAGATGAAGAAGTGGAGTATAGATAGAGGTGGGGGGAAGGGTTCAGTTAGGGTAGGAAAAGTGGTGAAAGTGAAGTAAAAAGATGAAGAATAGGGTAAGGGGGAGAAAAGGGGCACGGTTATGAAGGAAGGAAAATGGAAGGGAGTGGAAGTATGTAAAGAAGGAAAATGCATGGAAGTATGGTGAAAGTGAAATGAAGAATGGGGTTTATATAGAGAGGGGGTAAGAACGGTTATAGTATGAACGGTGGGGGTTTGGAGGGAAATGAATATGATTAATAGGGATAGAGGTAGGTGAACATGGGGAAGAGGAAAGTGGAGGGATTGATGGGATTTGATAGGGTGAAGGAAAGGTGGATAAGCGTATAGAGAAATGGGAGGATGAATGTGGATGGTAAAGTAGGTTGAGGATAAGAGAGAGTGGGGTTTGAATGGTCAAAGGGGGGCAGGATGGGGAAGGGACCGATGGTAACGGTTAAGCCCCTTCTCCATATTCAAAGCTTGTGCTGTAGGCACTAAATGCCAGCCTCAGGGTTTAACGCAAGAGATGGCAATTTTTTTGGACGAGTCACTTGGCGCTAAATGCCCAGCTGTCATTTAGCACCCAATAAGGCATAGGTTGGCTTTAGAAACTGAGTCCCTTGTGGGTGTTAAACACCCACCTGGCGTTTAACGCCAGTTTCTGCTGCCAATTTCAGTGCTAAATGCTTAGCTGGTGTCTAGCGCCAATGCTTTTGAGTTCAATGCTCCCTAGGATGTTCTGTTCCTCCTTCTGAGCTCTCTGTTCCTGTTTTAAATATTTTGCATGACCACAACAAAACAAAACCAAGGAAAAGTATAAATAAAAAATGAAAAAGGATAAAGGAGAATCAAACTGAAAGTAAAACTAAAGGATACTCATGGTGGGGTTGCCTCCCAACAAGCACTTCTTTACCGTGACTAGCTTGACGGTCAGCTCCACTAAGGATGGAGATGATCGTAGGGGCTTAGCTCTTATCCTCTTACTGTGATTCTTTTTCATGTGCTCTCATGGATTAACTCTATACTCAAGAAATAGGATCCTGTTCATGGTATAAGGCAGGATTGGGGTTGCAGTGAATACCACCTTCATTCTTAGAGAGAAGTCTTCAGTGGAAATCTTCTTGTTCCTCTATCCCCTTGATACCTTCTTCTTGGCACTGCCTCTTTGGTGAGTGATGAACATCCAACACCAAACTTAGGTTTGATGTCAGAAGGAATTTTATTGGTTTCCACCATAGGAGGCTTGTGTAGTGAACTCTACCTTACATCAATCAAGAGTCCTTGAAGACTTGGGTTAGTGAGTTTACCCTTCATGCAGGTGCCTCCTTCACCAGAGTGATGTAAAGGTCTAAAAAACTTGAACACCAAGTAGTCCTCATAAATCCTCAGAACAAATTTCCCTTTTTCCACATCAATCAGAGCTCTCTCAATGGCTAGGAATGGTCTTCCCAGGATTACAGAATCACTTTCATCCTCTCCCATATCTAGAATTAGAAAATCTGCATGGAGGAAAAGTTCTCCAACCTTGATCAGAACATTCTCCCTTATTCCATGTGCCTGCTTTAGAGATTTCTCTGCCATCTGCAATGCTATCCTTGTTGGGTGAGCCTCTTAAATTTGAAGCTTTTCCATCACAGACAAAAGCATTAGGTTGATGCCTGCACCAAGATCACACAGGGCCTTGTCAAAATTGATGTTCCCAATAGTACATGGAATCTGAAAGTCCCTAGATCTGGCATCTTCCATGGAAATTTTCTCTTAATGCATTGCATTCCTCATTTAGGACTACTGTTTCATCTCCCTTTAGGGTCTTCTTTTCAGAGAGTAAACCCTTCATGAACTCAATATATTGAGGCATATACTCCAGCACCTCAACATAAGGAATATTGATTTGTAACTTTTTACAGACTTCTAAGAACTGTGAGAATTACCCGTCCTTGGTCTCCTTTTGCAGCTTCTGAGGGTATAATGAATTCGGCTTATGCTCGGATGCCTTGGATAGGGCGTGTTCTATGGCACCCTTAGCCTTCTCTAGAGCTTCTATTTTATTTGATCCCTCAGTAATCTACACCTCCTCTGGCACAAATTCACTAGCCACCTGAATTGAAGCTTTGGTTTCCTACATGAAACTCTGAGTTTTCTTGGAAAGTTCTGCAACTATAGAAGCTAGATCAGGAGTGTTCTAAGGCTGTGAAGTTGCTTGTTGTTGCTGAGAGGGTTGGAACTGACGGTTGTTGAACTTATTCTGATTAAAACTGCCTTGAGAGTTGTTGAAATTCGGTTGACGCCTTCGGGCTTACTCTCTCCACCCACGATTTTGGTGATTCCTCCATATCTATTTAAATATGTTAGAGTAAGGGTCATTATTGGAATTTCTGGAGGAATTTCCCACATAGTTAACCTGTTTAGGAGCAGGTTGAGCATAACCATAAGTCTCCCCTTGGTTGAGGTCACTACTCATGTCATAAGATGCATCTTGAGTATTCACAGCTAAGACTTGCATCCCACTCAAGTGCTGAGTAATCATACTAATCTGTTGAGACATGGCCTTTTTCTGAGAAAGAATAGGATCCAGGGTATCCAACTCCATGATTCCTTTCTTCACAAGATTCCTCTCAGAAGTGTACAACTATTGGTTTTTAGCAACCAACTTAACTAACCTATTAGCCTCTTCGGGAGTCTTCTTTATACGCAGAGATCCACCTGCAGAATCGTCAAGAGACATTTTGGCCATCTATGAGAGTCCATCATAGAAGATTTGTAGCCTGATCCAGTCTGAGAACATGTAAGGAGGGCACCTCCTGATCATTGACTTGTATCTCTTCTAGGCTTTATAGAGGGACTCACTATCTCTCTTTCTAAAGATCTAAACATATGTCCTCAGCTTAATCAGCTTTTGAGGAGGAAAAGACTTGGTTAGGAACTTGTTAACCACCTTGTCCCAAGTGTCCAAGCTCTCTTTGGGTTGAGTGCTAAGCCACTGCTTTGCTTTATCCCTCACAGCAAATGGGAAGAGCATCAACTAATAGAGATTTGGATTTACTCTATTAGTCTTCACAGTATCACAAATCTGTAGGAAATTAGAGTTGAACAAATTTGGATCTTCCTGCGGGAGTTCATGAAACTGGTAGTTTTGTTGCATCAGAGTGATCAACTATGGCTTCAACTCAAAGTTGTTTGCACCTATAGGGGGCACCATAATATTGTTCCCAAAGAAATCAGGGATGGGAGCAGGTTATGAGCGAAGCATCTTTCTAGGCTGCTCATTACCATTCGGATTCTCAACATTGGCATTGGGATCCATGGTGAGCTCTTCAACTTCCTTCTCAAAAGTGTCCCTGAGATTTTCACTAGCTTTGTAAGCTCTTGCTTGTTGCAAATGCCACGTCAAAGTCCTCTCAAGTTCAGGGTCAAAATCAAGAAGGGATTCTTTTTTCCTGTTCCTAATCATAAACTAACAGAAAATAAAGAAAAGGTGGGAATCTCTACGTTAGAGTGTAGAGGATTTCCAGTGAGAAATCCTATGTAAAAAAAATAAATTAAGATAATCTAGATAAATAAAGCAATAGAATTTAAAAGCTACTAAGCAAATAACTAGGGAAAATTTGAAATCAACTAATAACACAAGCTAAATGATTAAAAAATTAAACAAGACAAACACTAATATTTTCAAAAATTTTGAAAATAAAATGACTAGGGGACACCAAACTTAATTTCAAAAAATTAAGGCAAAATTTTTAAATGAGAGAAAACTTAATTTTTGAAAAAAAAAAAGAAAACAAAATTGAAAACAATAAAAAATTAAGAACGCCTAATCTAAGCAATCAGACAACTGGTAGTTGTCAATCATAGTCAATCCCAGCAACGGCACCAAAATCTTGGTGTGGATCAAGTACACTGGGTCGTATCAAGTGATACCTCAGGTGAGTGAGGGTCAATCCCATGAGGATTGATAGATTGAGCAACTATGGTTGAATGATTCACTTAGTCAGGCCAGCAAAAAGTTGTGTTTTGAGGGTTATAAAACGCATTAAATAAGAATTCAGAAACTAAGACCACAAATAATAAAAGTTAGGTGAAATCTATAGGAGAAAGCAGTTAAGGTTTCGGGGTTGTTTATTCATCTGGGTTAAGTTTTCTTACCAACTATTTTAATCATGCAAGATTCATTTTATGGCAAACTGTAATTGACTAAACCCTAATGTCTTAGTGATTTAGCCTCCTCTAATCCAAATCAATCGCCAATGTCTTTGTCACTTAATATAGATTAGAGGATTAAGTTCTATTCTAGTTTATGGCCACAAAAATGCTAATTACCCAAAGCTAAGAGGATTATATGTCACGTATCCCCCATTAGTTTAAGTAATTAGCAATTTAGAAGGAATTTGCTTTTAAGCTATTGTTCAAGCGAGATAACTCTGTCGAGAATCACAAGAACACATATAGAATAAGGGTTATACTATCATTCTTCCTAGATTCATAAGATGAAGAAGAAAAGCAACCCTTTCAACTGAAAACAATAGTCTTAATCTATAGAAATAAATAGAGCTCCTAACCTTAATCCAGGGGGTTTAGTGGCTCATGACTTACAAAGAAAACAAGGGTTCTAAAAAGTATGAAAGTGCAGAAGTGAGAGAATATCTCCCTTAAAGGGTGAATCTTTTTCCTTTTATATCTAACCTAATTTGATTTGAAACTAAAATAAAATAAAAAATTCTAAAACTAAAAGATTTTTTTTGTAAATAAAAATAACAAAAATAAAAGATAAAATACTAATTAAAAGCTAAATCCAACTAAAGATGCTCCAAGAGTGAAAAATGCCTAAAGGGGAAGAACGCCTCTAATTTTGCTGGGTTGCTTGCGCTAAAAGCCAGCTTTACATTTAGCGCCCAAAGGGGCAGCTTCAATTCTTCTCTTTTTTTGCACAAAACTCTGCCAATTTGATCAAATTTCACCTAAAATAATAAAAACACCAAAAAACTCAAAGTAGGATCCAAAGAGGATTTTAACACTAAAATATAATTGAACTTACTAAATTATGACTAAATTAAACTAGAAAATAAGCAGAAAATGGGTATAAGATGCTCACACATTAATTATACTATGGGTAAAGAGGATTTTAACACTAAAATTTAATTCCTCCTATTTTTCCCTCTTGTGAACGCAAACATAAACTTGCGTATGCGAGACCCCTGTTTTGGCTAAAAGTGGGATTTTTGCATACTAAACCAATTCTATAACTTTCTAAACTTCTTTTACACTTGTTTAAGGTCCGTTAGTGAGCCTTTAGGCCTCAGAATGAGGATGAGTGTGTCAAATAAATTGAGGAGATATTTGGAAGGGTTTTGCGAAGTATTAACTGAATTAATGAGGCGTTGATAATATTGAATGAGAGGAGATTGATGAGGATGATGGAAGGCATGATGATTTGTAATTATATGATATATATGTGACCCCGGGTAAGAGGTAGTGGCATTGTCCACTTGTTTCGGGTAAGAGACGAAGAAGAAGAATGATGAAAACTGAGTTAATTATGAATTTTGAATGAGTATGAAATAATTGAAATGATATTGGGAGCATTGGGTATTTTATATTTCATGTTGAAAACTTTGGAAAATTGGGTACACATCCATGCATCAAAAGAGAAACCATATGCATTAATGTTTTATACATGTGTGATGCGTTAGTATCTTGTACCCTTTTTCCACTTATTTTCTAGTAATTTTTAGTTAGAATTTATTAAGTTTTATTATATTTTAGTGAAAAATCTTCTTTAGATGCTACTTTGAGTGTTTTAGTATTTTTATTGATTTCAGGTGAAATTCGGAGCAATTTGGCAGAGTCTTGTGCAAAAAAGAGAAGATTTGGTACTTCCTGTTTGGGGGCTAAACGCCAAACTGGTATTTAGCGCCAGCAAGCCTTGCAAATCCAAAGCATCTCTGCCTTCTTGGGCACTAAATGCCTAAATTGGAATTTCGCGCCAAGCAATCCGAGTTAAAGCCCATCAAGGAAGCATCTTCAAGTGGATTTAGCTTTTATTAGTTATCTTTTATTTTATTTCTATAATTTTTATTTACAAACAATATCTTTTAGTTTTAGGATTTATTATTTTATTTTATTTTCAAATCAAAATTAGGTTAGATATAACAGGGAAAAGATTCACCCTTTAGGGGGATCTTCTCACTTTCACATTTTCACACTTTTTAGAACCCTTGTTTTCTCTGTAAGTCATGATCCACTAAACCTCCTTGGTTAAGGTTAGGAGCTTTATTTAATTCTATGGATTAAGACTATTACTTTTCTATTTTAATTAATATACTGATTCAGTTTCAAAGATTACTTTCATTCTTAATTTTATGAATCTGGATGGAACGAGAGTATGAACCTTATTCTAGATGCGTTCTTGTGACCCTTGGGAGAAGTCCCTCACCTGAACACAGCTTGAAAGTAAATTCCTCCTAAATTCCTAATTAGTTGAACTAATCTGGATACGTGACATATAATCCGTTTAGCATTGGGTAATTAGGGTTTCTGTAGCCATAAACTAGATTTGAACTTAGCCCTCTAATCGGAATAAAGTGACTAAGGGATTGACAGTTGATGAAGATTAGAGGAGACTAAATCACTAAGAGATTAGGGTTTAATCAATTACAGTTTGTCATGAAATGAATCTTGTATGATTAAAATAGTTGGTAAGAAAACTTGATCTGGAAAAGTAAACATTTCTAATACCTTAACTACTTTCTCTCATTGATTTTTCACCAATTCTCTTATTTGCTTTCTCTACTCTTGAATTACTTTTTAATGCTTAATTCACCAAAATAAATTTTCTGTCTGCCTAACTAAACCAACCAATCGACCATTGTTGCTCAGTCCATCAGTCCTCATGGGATCGACCTTCACTCACCTGAGGTATTACTTGGACGACCCAGTGCACTTACCGGTTTAGTTGTGGATATTCTCAAAATCTATAACAATGTGTTAAAAGAGAAAAAAGAAAAGAAAAAAAAGAAAAGAAAAAATTAAAGAAAGAAGAAAAAAAGAAAAGAAAAGAAAATAGAAAGAAAGAAGAAAAAGAAAAGAAAATAGAAAGAAAGAAGAAAAAGAAAAGAAAAAAAAGGAAGAAAAGTAATAAAAAGCGGACAAAAGGTTAACCTCGTGGTAAAGTAATAAGAATAATGCATATGTGGCATAAATTGAGAGAATGCATAAATGTGTGAGGAAAAATGTGAATAATGGGTAGTTGGACTTTGCATTATAATTAAATAGGTTGTGTTAGGTTAGGTGGGAAGTTTAAGTTAATCAAAGATTCAAATTTGAGTCCACTTGACCAAATATAATCTTACCTTGACCCTAACACCATTACAACCTTTGAAAAGACCTCTTGATATTTGTATGAATGCATTGAATACTTGTTGATTGGTAGAAAAAGAACAAGTCTTGGAAAGCAAGATTAGAGGAGAATTGAGTGAATCAACCCTAAACACTTGAGCAATTAGAGCATATACACATCTGGTGAGGGGTTCGATTGCTCAATTCTATGTTTCCACCAATTACTATTTCTTATCTTGCAAGTTGTGAATTCTTTTCTAAGAACTTTAATCAATTGTTCAATTTGACTTGGTTATGATTGCTTTAGTTGTTATGTTCTTGTATGTATTCTTGGAAATTGATTTATTTTGACCATGTAGTTGCATGCATTTAGATAGATTGCATATAGATAGTTTGCATCGAATAAATATTGACACCCCTTTTCCTATTTCTTCCTTGATGTTTAGCATGAAGACATGCTATTGTTTATGTATGGCGAGGTTGATAAACCACAATTTTATGGTAAATTTTGGATTGCATTAAGTGGGTTTTATTAACTTATCTTACATTTATTCATTGAAATAGCATGGTTTTGTGAATTTCTCCTAATTGTGCTTAATAGTTAAAAACATACATTTTAGGTTCTTAAATTACTAAATTTAATTCACTTTAATGCTATTCGATGCCTTAATGTGTTTGTTGGGTGATTTCAGGCTTAGAAGGCAAGGATGGTTTGAAGAAATGAAGAAAAAGCATGTAAAAGTGGAGAAATCATGAAGAAATTGAGTTTTGGAAATTTGTCCATTTGCGCGCACGCATGCCTCATGCATACGCATGACCTGTAAAATCGCCTAGTTGCGCGTACGCATGCTTCATGCGTACGCATGACATGCAGCGCGTGACTCACATAATGCAACACGTGATCTGCAATTTCTAGCCCATTTTGGGCCCAATCCAACTCATTTCTAATGCTATTGAACCAAGGATTTAAGAGGGAGGAACCAAGTAGTGTTAGTTTTAGGTTTTATTATGTTTTAGGTCAATTCTAAAGCGAGAAGCTCTCTCTTCTCTCTAGAATTTAGGGTTCTTAGTTAATTTCTTCTTGATTTTAGGATTGCATCTTGTTTTAACATAGTTTTCTTTACTTTTTATTGTTCTAGTATCCTAGTTTATCTAGCTTCTCTTGTTAATTCCTTTATTTTATCTATTATAGTTTATGATCAATTGTTGGATTCCAATTCTCTTTAATACAATTTGATGTATTTCATGTTTAACATTGCTTCTTTGATTGGTTATTGTTGCCTTCTTGTCTTGGTAGTTGTAGCTTTTATAATTCTTGTAATTTGCCATATTTCACTTTTGTGCATGCTAAGTGTTTGGTGAAATGCTTCCTTTAGTTATGAAGTAGATTTTTGTGTTCTTGGCTTGGGTTGGTAACTTGGGTGACATTGAGTTACTAATGTCCAAGTGATTGATAATTTAGATATCTTAATCCGCCTTGTTTCCATTGACGCTAGTCTTTCACTAAGCTAATTAGTGAGTTCGCTTGGACTTATGGATTGGGATTAATTTGGTCCATTTGACTTTTTTCCGATGTTGGGGATGACAAAGTGGGATTGCTCCTTATAATTATCATATTGTGGTTAGTGATAAGGAAAGTGATCCTTGACCATCAACCCTTGCTAAGATCTTCTTTACCATTTGAATTTCCTTTCATTTGATTAATTGTTTGGAGTTTAATTTCCTGCTATTTAATTTTGTGTCAATTGCTATCTCACCACCGATTTCCCTCATAGCAAATAATTGAGCACTCGATTGCAATTCCTAGGGAAAACGACCCGGGATTCTACTCCCGGTTATTTTGGTTTGTATTGTGACAATCTTTTTAAATCTTACAGATTAATGAAGTAAAAATAATTAAAATATAAAATTTATCCCTAATTTTAAAGTTTTTGGCCTAGAAATGGGCCAATGGGCCAAACCGATTGGACCGGGTTCAAACCGGGCCAATGACCCAACATATAAGTAACATATTCAGCCACCTTCTTTCCCCATTCATCACTCTTCACGCTGAAAGGGAAGGACCAAGAAGGAAACCCCAAACCCTTTTCTTCCAAATCTTCAATTCCACGTAACTTTCAATCTGGAGCTCTGATTGACGAGCCGTTAATGGCCACGTATTTGTTTCGGAATTCTCTACAATATCCACTGAACAATTTGGTAAGAAAATCACATTTTCTCACCCAGTTCTCTCCTTTTCAATTTCAAAAACTTAGGTCTTGGTATTGAGAAACTGAATGATTTTGATGGTTTAGGTGAACTCCTGCAGCGGGTAATCACTAGGTTTTTCCCATTTGACTCGTGGGTAAGGTAAGAATTTGTTAACTCTAGTGAATCCTTAGATTAGTGAGCGATATAATTATTATAATGATGTTGTTTGAAGTAGATTGTATTTTTATTGAATTGAAGTTCAATTTGGCAGTTTGGAACGACCTTTGGGTGTTTGGGCCTGTGGAATTGGAAATTGTGGCTTGGAGCTTGTGAATGAGAGTCAATTTAAGGTGTTTTTGGCTAGGGAGGAGTCAGCCAAGGTATGGTTTTAGTTTCTCATAGATAACGTATAATGTAATGTGAAAAATTAGACTAGTTGACCATAGGATAAGTTGAACTATGTGCATATGTGGAGGTGATGAGAGGAACTTTTGCGCGGTCTAGAAATTTGCGGATAAATCCTGGTTTCAAGTATAGTTTCTAAACCTTCAAAAGTCCTTTCATACAAACGTTTTGGTTATTATTTGTTGGGTAAAATTGATAAAATAGAGTACGGAAATTTTGTGGAAGGGATGAAATGGTTAGGGGATTGCTTTGAGTGTATTTCAAGTTGTTTTAAGGTGTGAAATTTGGTTGTGAAATTGAGAATTTGGAAAAAAAAGTGGTTTTGGGATTTTTGGTAAAACTTGATTTTTGACCAATTTCGGCAGGTCATAACTCGGTTTCCGGAACCTCAAATTTTGTCAAACTTATTTCAAATGAAAATTGTGTCCGTGAAGTTTATGACATTTGAGGAATAGATGAAAAATAATTAACAATGAAAGAGTTATGCGTGTTTGTCTTTGGTATTAAATTTTGAAATTCTGCAACATAGCAACTTTTTAAGGAAAAAAAAGGAAGAGTTGCGTACCCAAGCATGCACACGTGACGTGAGATTTACTCACTGCCTTGATATCTTGCGTATGCAGACACGGTCCCGCATATGCAGACCTGCTAAATCGGACGCTCACGTACACAAGCGGCACACGCTACGCGAGATGTTCCTCCTGTTTTGCCCTCTTGCATATACGGACATAAGCTTGCATATGCGAGACCCACGTTTTGGCAAAAATTGGAATTTTCGCATACTAAACTAATTCTCTATCTTCCCAAACTTCTTTTACACTTTTTTAAGGTCCATTAGTGAGCTTTTAGGCCTTAGAATGAGGATGAGCGTGTCAAATAAATTGAGAAGATATTTGGAAGGGTTTTGCAAAGTATTAACTGAATTAATGAAGCGTTGGTAATATTGAATGAGAGAATATTGATGATGATGATTGAATTAATGACAATTTGTAGTTAGATGAGATATATGTGACCCTGGGTAAGAGGCATTGGCATTGTCCACTTGCTCCTGGTAAGAGATGAGGAAGAAGAGTGATAAAAACTGAGTTAATTATGAATTTTAAATGAATATAAAAGAATTAAAATGATATTGAGAATGAAGGATGACAAAGTTTAAATTTGAATTAAGGATGATGAGGATTGATATTGAATATGATATTTGAATAAATTGAATGATATTAAGATATATGTGACCGGGTAAGAGGCGGTGGCGTTGTCCACTCCCTCCAGGTATAAGTTAAGACTCCGGGTAAGATGTAGTGGTGTGATTGACGAGCGGACTTTCTATCAGTAAAGAATTTTGCAAATAAATCCTCGTTGTAAGTATAGTTTCTAAACCAACAGAGAATCCTTTCGTACAAAAGTTTGGTTGTCACAAGTAACAAACCCCTAATAAAATTGATAATCGAAGTATTTAAATCTCGGGTCGTCTCTCAAGGAATTGCAGGGAGGTGTATTTATTATTGGTTAGGAGAAAAGTATCTTTTTCGGTTTTTTAAAGGTTGAACAAGGAATGTAAATTGCAAGGAAGTAAATTATTAACTAGAAAAGCTCTTGGCAAGGTATGAGAACTGGAAATCCTATCCTAGTTATTCTTATCAATTATGATGAGAATTATTTATTGCTCCCACTTAGTTAACCCTTACTAAATAAAGGAAAGTCAAGTGGACTAATCAATTTGATTCCTCAAGTCCTAATCATCTCCTAAGGAAAGACTAGCTCTAGAGGGATCCAAATCGACCAGCAAATTCCAATTATCAATCAACAAAGAAGTTTGATAACTCAAGAGTCATCAATTACTCAACCAAAGCCAAAAGGAGAGAAATCTAAATTAAATTAAAAGCATCAATGACATAAATTGAAGAAAGCAATCATAAATCTGAAATACCTTAAATTACATTAAATAGAAAATCAATTTAAACATGAGAATTCATAAACTAAGTAGTAACATAAAGTAATCAATAGAGGAATTAGATAAACTAGAAAGCTAGAACAAATAAAAGTAGAAGAGAAACTAAATTAAAGGAACATTGAACCTGGAATTGAAAAGAATCAAACCTAAAACTAAGAGAAATCCTAATTCTTAAAACCTAGAGAGAGGAGAGAGCCTCTCTCTAGAAAACTACATCTAAAACCTAAAATTATGAATTGAAGTTTTGTGAATGAATGAATTGATTCCCCCACTTTGTAGCCTCTAATCTGTGTTTTCTGGGCCAAAAACTGGGTCAAAAACATCCCAGAAATCGCCCACAGTAATTTCTGATATGTCCAGCACGTGGCTCTGTCACGCGTACGCGTCGTCCACGCGCACGCGTGGATTGAGTTTTCGCCAGGTCACGCATACGCGTGATCCACGCGTGCCTGTTGCATATCTTCAGAGAAAATATGGGAAATTATATATCATTGCGAAGCCCTGGATGTTAGCTTTCCAACGCAACTAGAACTGCCTCGTTTGGACTTTTGTAGCTCAAGTTATGGTCAAATTAGTACGAAGAGGTCAGGGCTGACAGCTTTACAGTTCCTTCAATTTCTTGTATTCCTTCCACTTTTGCATGCTTCCTTTCCATCCTCTAAGTCATTCCTGCCCTGTAATCTCTAAAAACACTTAACACACATATCATGGTCGAATGGTAATAAGAGAGGATTAAAATTAGCTAAATTAAGACCAAAGAAACATGTTTTCAATCATAGCACAAAATCAGGAAGGAAAATGTAAAACATACAATTTACATGAATAAGTGTGAGAATAATGGATAAAATCCACTCAATCAAGCACAAGATGTACCACAAAATAGTGGTGCATCAAATCTCCCCACACTTAAACATTAGCATGTCGTCATGCTAAGCTCAAGAGAAGCTACAAAGAAGTGAAGAGGAATGGTAAAACTTATGAAATGCAATCTATCTATATGAATGCAACTACATGCTAAGATGTTTCTATCTACTTGGTTAAAAAAGTAAATAAGTTTCCAAGACAAAAATAAATCAGATTCCACTAATTCAAATCATACAGTAAAGATAAGTAAACTTGTAAGAAGATAGCTCATGAAAGCAGGGAACATAGAATTAAGCATTGAACCCTCACTGGTGGTGTATATGCGCTCTAATCTCTCAAGTGTATAGCAATCACTCTACTCTTCTCTAATCATACTTTCTAAAACTTTGTTCTTCATCTAACCAATCAACAAGTATTTAGTATACCAATGCAAACATCATGAGGTCTTTTCAGGGTTGTAATGGGGCTAAGGTAAGGGTAAGGATATATGTATGGCCAAGTGAGCTAAAATATAAATCTTTGACTAACCTAAGCTCTCACCTAACATACACACACTCTATGTAACTCTAAATTCATGCCTAGCTACCCATAAGTCCCACTTTTGTATCACATACTCATGTACCAAATTTCTTTAATTTCACCACATATGCATTGATCTTTTATTAAACTTAGCATTGGGGTAATTTTATCCCCTATTTATTTATTTATATTATATATATATATATATATTTTCTCTTTATTTTTTTTGAATTAAAATATAAAAGTAAACATAACATATCAATGCACATGAATTTTCAATTTTTCTGGTTTCACATGAGTAGGTACCCAAATTCCCAATATTTTGTCAATGAAACACTGTACACTTTTATCAACCCAAGTTCCCACAATTCCCCACACTTAATTGACACACAATCTCTATTTTAAGCTAACCAAAGATCCAATTGGGGTATTTAATTATTTTTCCGCTTAAGGCTAGGGATGTGGTAAAATATAGAACAAACGGGGATTAAAAGGCTCAAGGTGGTTAACAAAGGTAATTGAAAGGGTAGGCTATTTGGGATAAGTGAGCTAATAACAAATGATGGCCTCAATCATATGCAAACATGTAAATACACTAAATAATGGACATATAGAATAGAACAAAATAAAGTCTGCAATTATAGTAAAGAAGACACACAAGAATAAAATATTATGATTAAATAATGTAACCATGTAGTTAAGCTCAAAAACTCATGGGTTGTGTGTTCTTAGCTATAATTCATGTTCCAAATTACAATCTTCAAACAAGTTTAACGAAAATTTTTCAATTTAAATTAGTGAAATATTATAAAATAGGGTCTTGAAAAGAATTGATCACTCCAACCACGTAGTGGTAAAATATGCACAAAATCAAGAAAACATGCAATCAAATATGCAAATGCAACAACTAATTTAACAAAGAAAATTAAACATTGGTGTTGAGAAGGGATAACTAACCCACGGAAGTCATTATCGACCTCCCCACACTTAGAGATTGCACCGTCCTCAGTGCATGCTAAGATGTGCAAGTGGACGGGTTGCTACAACTGATGCTTTTCTCCAAAGATTGTGCAGATGGGCTTGTCTGTCGCCCCATATAGAAGTTCTTTTCCTTTCCTTTTCCGGTGGCCATCCTGAAAGAAGAGGAAAAGAAGAAAAGTAACCCAGAAACAAAGATAGAAAACAAATAAAATATGGGTGTTAATGCCAAATAATAAGGGTCTCAATTACATGGTAGCTACAACATGCAAGTGAGAAAATAGTGGAAGCAAATGGCATATCAATAGTGCAAAAGTTGCAACAATGGGGAAGAGATAGTAGGTAATGAAAGATAATATAAATTCATGTCAATGCAAAAGGAACACAGGTATCATAAAAGATTGGCATTAATAGATAAATAATGTCATCCAACAGTGTAAAACAAGTCACTAAGCACCAAGAATAATACCAGAAAAGATACAACAGTTGAATAAGAACAGTTAACACCAATAGTAAAATAGGAAATTAGAAAAGGGGGTAGAAATATGAATAAAATTAAAATGGAATGAAAGAAAGTCTGCAAATGTAGTATGTAAAAGAGAATGAAAGAGAATAAGGATGAGAAGTTAAAGAGATGAAGAAGAAGAAGAAAGAAGTAGAAAGGATAGAAGAAAGAAGTAAGAAATGAAAAACAGGGTGAGACACGTACGCATGCATCACGCGTACGCGTGAAAACTGAGTTGGCCATTTGACGCGTAAGCGTCGCCCACGCGTACGCGTGGATGGTCTGAAAGCGAAAGGACGCGCACGCGTTAGGGACGCATACGCGTGGGATGATTTTGTTCCTCTAGCACAGTGCCAGCCCCAAACCATCACAACTCTCTGTTCAGCACGCCATTGACGCCGATTTTCATACCCACGCGTACGCGTCGCTGACGCTTACGCGTGGGTTGAACTTTTTGTAGGGGACGCGTACGCGTGAGGTACGCGTACGCGTGGCGTGGCTTGTGCACCATGCACCCTTCCCACGCGTCTCTCGCGTAACTCCCTATTCAGGTGCGCATACGAAAATGACGCGCGTGCATCATGGACACTTGCCCGTCGATCCCCTCTTTATTTTTATCGAAATGCAGAATAAAGAATGTAGATGCTGATGCAGACATGATGAATGAACACTAACAAAAATAGAATAAAGTAAAACTAAGAACAAAACAAAATTAAGTAAAGCTAAGACTGAAGAAGAACGATCATACCATGGTGGGTTGTCTCCCAACTAGCACTTTTAGTTAAAGTCCTTAAGTTGGACATTTGGTGAGCTCCCTGTCATGGTGGCTTGTGCTTGAACTCATCGAGGTATCTCCACCAATGTTTGCAGTTCCAATAGCCTCCGGGGTCCCAAACTAGGTACATGAAGCCTTCAATCAGGTTACAGCAAGTGGCAAGGTTCCAGGAGTGTTGATTGTTAGACTGAATTTTGGGGTCCCAAACCTTGCTTTTGCACCCGTCATCGCACTGATCATCACTGTTCCAACCGGGTGGCACGCAACTTGAATTCTCAATGAGGTACCCAAATGACTTCCTAGACCCATTCAATCGAGCTCTACACCAATCCTTGCACTTCAACTTGGAACGTGTAACCGTATTGAACCTTGCATGACAACTCTTACCACTAACCATCTCCCTCTTACTCTTAAAGCCACAAAGAGCTCTAAGTTGCCCATCCGTCTCAAGCAAAGCATATTCAAGTGGGCTAATTAAGCTTAGAGATGAAAGATTTACCCACTTGAATGAAGGAATGGATGGTGATCGCTTTGGGGAAGAGGTCTCCAACAACTCTGGCAAGGTGATTTCCAGCTCCATTCCCTTGAGCTCTTCCTTGACAACTTCTACCTCTTTGCAAGCTTCTTCAAGTTCAACCGCTTCCTCTTGGTAGCTTTCTTTCAATTCAATCTCATCTTCATTGCTCACCAAGGGCATAGGAGGTTGTACTTTTTCTTCTTTAATCCCCATGTCTTGATCAACCTCTGCAAAGTCTTCAACCATGATATGCCTCGGAGGTTGTGCACCTTCCTCAACATCAACATCAAATATCTTGGAAGGAGGCTCTATGACTGGACTTTCCCATAGAGGTTCAGCATCTCCTAAGTCTGCAACCACTTCTTCCTCTTCAATAATTATTGCTTTGTCCAGTTGTTTTAGTATAAAATCATACTCCTCCTTGTTGATTTCCTTCCCATGACAACTCCTTTAAACTATTCCTTCATCTTCAAAGGTCTTTCCTACCTCCACCTGTAGGGCCTCCTCTTGCTCCACTGGAAATAAGGCCGCATGTAACTGATCCATTGTGACCCTCCCTTCTCTCTTGTTCCATGTCACTAGCACAATTGGGATCGTGTTTCTCTTGAGTTGATGGATGTGGGTGTTCTTCTATGGAGGGCGATGATGGGATGGAGAGATCATTATGTGGCGGCTCAACACTCTCCATCTTTTCCACTTGTTGCTCAACACGCTCATCCGTGGTAATGCTTTGTTCATTGCATGAGTCTCTTGGGCCAAACTTTTGACGGATGGTTGCTTGAAGTTGATCCATTGCTTCCTTGAGATGATCCCTTGACTCTTGTCTAGCTTGAATAACATGATTAGGATCATATGGCTCTTTGGTTGATGGATATGGACAT
This sequence comes from Arachis ipaensis, assembly GCF_000816755.2. Classification (NCBI taxonomy): domain Eukaryota; kingdom Viridiplantae; phylum Streptophyta; class Magnoliopsida; order Fabales; family Fabaceae; genus Arachis; species Arachis ipaensis. Next base: position 67,901,882 of record NC_029789.2, on the reverse strand, counting down.
GGTATATATGGAGGTGGTGGTTCCTGGGAGTAATTGGGTTAGAATTGGGGTGGATCTATGTATGGCTCATAAGGCTCATAGGGTGTTTTATATGGTGGATAAGGGTTAGGGTCATATGGAGGTGAATGGTGAAAAGGGGCTTGTGGGTATGGTGGTTCAAAGTTATGTTGAGGAGGGGGTTCATAAGCATATGGTGGGGCTTGTTGGTAACTACAAGGGGGTCCACCATATTCATCATCTTGGTACACACCCTGGAATGGTTCTTGACCATAGTAATTTGGTGGAGGTTGGTTCTCACGAAGAATTCCACCATAACTATTGTCTTGGTATGCATCATAGAATGGTTGTTGGTTATAGCGCATTGGAGGGGATTGTTGCCAAGAGGGTTGATCAAATCCTCATGGCTCCTCCCATCTTTGATTGTTCCAACCTTGATGCATGTTCTCATTATAGCTTCCATTCCCTACAACATAATTATAACCAAACTCATAGTCAAAGGGGTAATATTTCATAGTAGCTAAAGAAAATAAAAACAAAAACTAGTAAAAATAAGCAACTAATTCCTAAACTAACAAAAACTAGCAAACAAGCAAAAAGTAAACATTTACAACAACCAATAATAAGGCACACGTTTGCAATTCCCCAGAAACGGCGCCATTTTGACGAGCGGACTTTCTGTCAGTAAAGAATTTTGCAAATAAATCCTCATTGTAAGTATAGTTTCTAAACCAACTGAGAGTCCTTTCGTACAAAAGTTTGGTTGTCACAAGTAAAAAACCCCTAATAAAATTGATAACCGAAGTATTTAAACCTCGGTTCGTCTCTCAAGGAATTGCAGGGACGTGTGTTTATTATTGGTTAGGAGAAAAGTATCTTTTGGATTTTTGAAAGGTTGAATAGGGAATGTAAATTGCAAGGAAGTAAATTATTAACTAGAAAAGCTCTTGGCAAGGTATGAGAACTGGAAATCCTATCCTAGTTATCCTTATCAATTATGATGAAAATTGTTTATTGCTCCTACTTAGTTAACCCTTACTAAATAAAGGAAAGTCAAGTGGACTAATCAATTTGATTCCTCAAGTCATAGTCAACTCCTAAGGAAAGACTAGCTTTAGAAGGATCCAAATCAACCAGCAAATTCCAATTATCAATCACCAAAGGAGTTTGATAACTCAAGTGTCACCAATTACTCAACCAAAGCCAAAAGGAGAGAAATCTAAATTAAATTAAAAGCATCAATAACATAAATTGAAGTTATGTGAATGAATGGATTGATACCCTCACTTTGTAGCCTCTAATCTGTGTTTTCTGGGCTGAAAACTGGGTCAAAAATAGCGCAAAAATCACCCCCAGCGATTTCTAATATGTCTAGCACGTAGCTCTATCACGCGTACACGTTATCCATGCGTGCACGTCACTTATCTTCAGAGAAACTATGGCAAATTATATATCTTTATGAAGCCCCAGATGTTAGCTTTCCAACGCAACTAGAACCGCCTCATTTGGACCTCTGTAGCTCAAGTTATGGTCGTATTAGTACGAAAAGGTCAGGGCTGACAGCTTTGCAGTTCCTTCAATTTCTTGTATTCCTTCCACTTTTGCATGCTTCCTTTCCATCCTCTAAGCCATTCCTCCCCTGTAATCTCTGAAAACACTTAACACACATATCATGGCATTGAATGGTAATAAGAGAGGATTAAAATTAGCTAAATTAAGACCAAAGAAACATGTTTTCAATCATAGCACAAAATCAGGAAGGAAAATGTAAAACATGTAATTTACATGAATAAGTATGAGAATAGTGGATAAAATCCACTCAATCAAGCACAATATGTACCACAAAATAGTGGTGCATCAGTGATCCACTTGCTCTAGGTAAGATTCAAGACACCAGATAAAATTCAGTGGTGTTAGCCACTTGTTGGTGGGAATCTCTCTAGGATATATGATTATTAGCATATTTATTCTTTGTAAATTAGCATTTTTTTACTGTTATTTAACTTTTGAGTTTGTATTTTGATAAGATTATAATACTCTGGTTGATGATATTCATATAATGCTTTTAATTTGAAAGACATTTTAAGGTTTATACTTTATATAGATTATATTTATGTTTTATGGTGGTTATTTATAATTTATTTTTTATTATAAAATAGTTTTTCCGGTTGAATCGGTTGGACCAATAAACCAGTGAACCAGTAGCTAAAGCGGTTTGATGATCGGTTCGGTTTTCAGAACCTTGGTTCTAGGTAAGAGTTGAGATGCCGGGTAAGATGCAGTGGTGTTATCCACTTTCTCTGGGTAAGAGTTCGAGGCTCCGGGTATGATGCAAGGGTTGAGTTTTGTCGCCGCTTGCTCCGGGTCGAGAACTGTAACACTGCCTGGGTAAGAGGCAGTGGTGAGGCTTTTCCCTGCTCCGGGTACACGGGTAAGATACAAAGGTTGCGGCATTGCCAACTTGCTCCATATTTGGTGTTTTGTCCAGGGTTAGCTACTGGACATGTCGGGTTTGGCTTTATAACTGACAGATGTGAGTCATTGGCTATAAGGAAGACATGCATCATGTGCATTTGTGTGATTTATTTGGGAATACATTTATCTTGGTTTGCCTAATTACTTATTTGTAATTAAGTTTTACTTGTCCTATATGCTATACTTGCTATCCATAGTTGGGCTTTCCTTGTATACATTGTATGTCTTTGTAACTGAGAAATCCCTCGTGTGATGAAGGCGTCACAAGGGTTGTTCTACTGGTAATTCGGAGGGTTAGGAGGAGATAGAAGGCGGGGTGTCAAGTTAAAGATGGATATAGAACTTGAATACCTTAGACAACCACTCTAACTTATGGTTTAGTATATTTCATTAAGTTTTAATCTAAGTGTTGGAGTTTGATGCGTGGGCATCTTGTACCCTTTTTCCCTTCATTTTCTAGCTATTTTTAGTTAGATATTATTAAGTTTTATTATATTTTAGTGCAAAAATCCTCTTTAGATGCTACTTTGAGTTGTTTTGGTGTTTTTTTGATTTAAGGAGATATTCGGACGAATTTGGCAGAGTTTTGTGCAAAAACAAAGGAAGAAAGTATATGTTGTCAACCCTGACCTCCCTGCATTCCAAAGAGCATAACTTGAGCTAGAGAGGTACAATTGATGCAGTTTTAACGGCGTTGGAAAGCCAACTTCCAGCAGTTTCCAATGATATTTAATGTTCTATATTTTTCTTCTGGAATCACTGCCAAATTTGGTGCTAAACGCCGAGCCTGGCATTTAGCGCCCAGGAAGACAGAACTCACTGCCCATTTTCGGCGCTGAACGCCAGAAAAATTCCATAACTGTCCATTTCTAGTGCTGAAGCCAGAAAAATGCCAGTTAAATGCCTGAATACGGGTCAAACTCACCCAAGGGAGCATCTTTAGTGGGATTTAGCTTTTAATTGTTATCTTTGATCTTATTTTAGTTATTTTTATTTTCAAACAAAATCTTTTAGGTTTAGACTTTATTATTTTATTTTAGTATCAAATAAAACTTGGTTAGATATAAAAGGGAAAAGATTTACCTTTCAAGGGGAGCTTCTCTCTTCTGCACTCTTCTCTTTTCGGAACTCTAGTTTTTCTCTATAAGCCATGAAACCTCTTTGGTTAAGGTTAGGAGCTCTGTTTATTTCAATGGATTAAGACTATTGCTTTTCTATTTTAATTAATGTATTGATTTAATTTCAATGATTATTTTCGTTCTTAATCTTATGAATATGGGTGGAACGAGAGTATGACCCTTATTCTACATGAGTTCTTGTGATTCTCGAGAGAGTTATCTCACTTGAACAATAGCTTGAAAACAAATTCCTCCAAAATTTTTAATTACATGAACTAATTAGGATATGTGACATATAATCCTGTTAGCTTTGGGTAATTAAGGTTTTTGTGGCTATAAACTAATTTTGCACTTAACCCTCTAATTGGAATTAAGTGACCACGAGAGTGGTGGTTAATGAATGTTAAAGGAGGCTAAATCACCAAGAGATTAGGGTTTAGTCATTTACAGTTTGCCATGGAATGAATCATGCATTATTAAAATAGTTGGTAAAAACTTTTAATCTCGAAAAGCAAGTATCTCCAAAACCTTAACTATTTTCTCTCACTGTTTTTATACCAAACCTTTGATTTGCTTTCATTATTCCTTTGTTTATTGTTTTATGCGAATTATACTGTCAAACAACCTTTTCTGTTTGTCTAACTAAGCCAATTGGATAACCATTGTTGCTCAATCCGACAATCCTCATGGGATCGAGCCTCACTCACTTGGGGTATTACTTTGATGACCCAGTGCACTTTCCGGTTAAGTTGTGCGAGTTCACAATTCGCGCACCAAGTTTTTGGCGCCGTTTTCGGGTATTGTTTGTCATTGACAACTACTAGTTGTCTGATTGCTTAGATTAGGTATCTTATTTTTCTTAGTTTTGTTTATTTGTTTAATTCTCTTTAAATTTTCAAATTTGGCTGTGTTTATTCTCCCTTAATTTTTTATTTTAAGTTTGGTGTCCCGCTAGTGGTTTTTCTTTTCCCAAATTTTCAAAATTATTAGTGGTTTTCCTTACTTGATTTTTGAATTTTTTGGTTTATTTCTTTCTTATTTATTTGTGAAAATTTTTATTAATTGCTTGCTTTGTTTTATTTTATTTCTTTTTACATAGGATATCACATTGGGAGCTCTCTGTACTCTGACATAGAGACTCCCACTTTTTTTTGTTTTCTGTTTGTGTGTTTGCAGAAATAGGGAGAAGTTCACTATGGATCCAATTGGGAATGAACAACCTAGAAGGAGCGTGGGCTACTACACTGCTACCCCTACTGACTTCTATGGCAGTATTGTTGTGCCTCCTATTGGTGTAAACAATTTTGAGCTGAAGCCACAACTGATCATTCTAGTGTAACAAACTTGCCAATTTCATGGACTCCTGCAGGAAGATTCTAATTTGTTCATCTCCAACTTCCTGCAGATCTATGACACTGTGAAGACTAATAGAGTGGATCCTGAGGTCTACAAGCTCATGCTCTTCCCATTTGCTATGAAGGATTGAGCAAAGTAGTGGCTTGATTCTCAACCCAAAGAAAGCTTGAACACCTGGGATAAAGTGGTCAACAAGTTCCTAAACAAGTTTTTCCCCCCTTAGAGAGTGACTAAGCTGAGGACAGATGTTCATACCTTTAGGCAAGGAGAAAATGAGTCACTCTATGATTCTTAGGAGAGGTACAAGTTGATGCTCAGGAAGTGTCCTCCTGACATGTTCTCAGAGTGGACCAGAGTATATATTTTCTATAAAGGACTTTCTGATATATCTAAGATGTCTCTGGATAACTCTGTACAGGTGGTTTCTTTCACACGAAGAAGAACCTGAAGAGGCTTTTGAGCTCATCGAGATGGTTGCCAATAACCAGTACTTATACTCATCTGAGAGGACTTCAGTGAAGAAAGGAGTCATGGAAGTGGATGTTGTAGATGCAATTCTTGCTCAGAACAAACTCCTATCTCAACAAATGAGTCTTATCACTCAACAATTGAGTAGCATGCAAAGCTTAGTTGCTTAAGTTCATAGTGCTCCTCCAGATGTTCCTTATGATACTCCTTATTCTCAAAACTTTAACCAGGGTTGGAGGAATCACCCAAACTTTGGGTGGGTGGAGCAGCCTTGGAGATAGCAACCAAATTATGCCAGCAACCCTCAGGGAGGTTTTAATCAGAATTAGGTCAACAACCTTCCTTCTCAGCCTCCCCAACCTCAGAGTACCCCTGACTTGGCATCCATTGTTGCAAAACTCGCAAAAAGCCAACAAAGCTTTGTACAGGAAGCTCGAGCCTCCTTTAGGAATCTGGAGATGCGAATAGACTAGTTAGCCAAGCGAACACTTGAGAGATTCTTCGACAATCCTCCTAGTGACACGGTTTCCAATTCCAGAGAGGAGTGCATGGCCATCACCATGGTAAGTGGACAAGTGGCAAGAATGGAGGCTCAAGTTACTAAGAAGCTGGTTGAAAAAGAAGCTCCAGAGAAGGTAGAGCACAACCCTCCTAGGCATCCAGACAATCCTTTTTCTATCACTCTTGAGACACATCCGACATTACCTACGGCACCTGAGTACAAGACAAAAATTCCATATCCTCAGAGGCTTCAAAAGGAGATCAAGGACAAGCAATTTTCAAAGTTCTTAGAAGTCTTTAGAAATTTACAAATTAATATTTCTTTTGCTGAGGCTTTAGAGCAAATGCCTGTCTATTTCAAGATCATGATGGAATTACATTCCAAGAAGAGGACTTTAAAGGGAGATGAGATAGTGATTTTGACCAAGGAATGTAGTGCCATAATTTAGAGTAACTTGCCAAAGAAGATGCCTGATCCAGGGAGCTTTTAAATACCATGTACTGTTGGAAACACAATCTTTGAAAAATCCTTATGTGATATAGGATCTAGCATAAATTTAATGCCCTTGTTGTAATGAAGAAGCTACAAATTAAGGAGGAACAACCAACAAGGATAGCATTACAAATGGCAAATAAATCTCTGAAACATGTACATAGAATAGTGGAAAATATCTTGGTTAAGGTGGGATAGTTCTTCCTCCCAGTGGACTTTGTGATTCTTGACATAGGGGAGGATGCAAATGCCTCTATAATCCCAGAAAGACCATTTCTAGCCACTAGAAGAGCTCTAATCGATGTAGAAGAGGGTGAATTAGTACTTATAGTGCATAATGAGCAACTGGTCTTTAATGCCTTCAAGGATATGCATCCATCAGGTGGAGAGGAAAGGTGCATGCAGACTGAGCTTATTGATCCAAACCTTCAAGTATCCCCTGATGATGCACAACAGGATCTGCAGCTCAAACCTCCTTTGGTGACAATCAACAAAATCCCCCATGACATCAAATCAGGTTTGGTGTTGGCAATGCATCATCCACCAAGGAGGAGGTTCCTAAGAAGAATATCCAGAGAATGGAAGAACAAAAAGATTCCTACTGAAGGCTTCTCACCAGGGATGAGAGTGGTATTCACTGCAAGCCCAATCTTGTGTCATACAATGAACAGGATCCTATCCCTTGAGCATATTAAGCTGAATCATGAGAGAACAAGAAAGAAGTTCACAGTGAGGGGTAAGGATTTAAGCCCTATGACCATCCTCCTTAGTGGAGCTGACCGTCAAGCTAGTGACGATAAAGAAGCGCTTGTTGGGAGGCAACCCAACCATAAATATCCTTAAGTTTATTTCTGTTTTATTTCAGTTTTATTCTAGTTTGATTTTTATATTATTTTTCATTGATTTCCATAGTTTTCCTAGGTTTAATCTAGTTTGTGATCATGCACATTGCTTAGAACAAGGACAGGAGGACTCAAAAGCAAGAACAAAAGGCTACGGAGCAAGAAGGTTCTGGTGCTAAACGCCAAGCCTGGGGTTTAGCGCTAGGAAGGGGCAGAGAAGCTGGCGTTAAATACTAGGAGGGTGTTTAACGCCCAAAAGGGATATGGATGAATGGGCATTTAACGCCCAGAATGGGCATTTTCTTCAAGTTTTAGCCTCCCCAAGGGAATCGGCGTTTAGTGCCAAGGGGCCATCCAAAAAAAAAAACAGAGAGAGAGTTTTAAATTTAAATTTTTTCTTCCCCTTCTATCACTCTTATCTTCTTTTGTATTATTTTTACTCATCCAAGTGCTCTTCATGTCCCTTCCTGTTTTCAGTTTTCTTTTCTTGGGGATAAGCAAACTTTTAAGTTTGGTGTTAATTGAAGAGTGAGCTCTCGGTTTATATTATCATCAATGGCACCAAAGGGAGGTGAATCATCTTTATGGAAGATTGATGTTAGGATATTTGCCAGTAAAGAAGTTCATAAAAACAGTCGCGTTGTAGATATAGTCTCTAAACCAACAAAAATCCCTTCGTGCAAATGTTTTGGTTGTCACAAGTAACAAACCCCTATAAAATTGATAACCAAGTATTTAAACCTCGGGTCGTCTTCTCAAGGAATTGCAGGGAGGTATGTTCTTATTATTGGTTATGAGTTTGTAAATTGGGGTTTTGGAAGTAAGGTGGGAATATGTTATATGACAAATAATTTAAATGGCAATTAAAAATAACTAAATACTGTAAAGCAAACTTTTGGCAAGGTATGAGAAATTGGAAGTCCAGACTTAGTTATTCTTATCAATAACAATAAAAACTGAATCTTATTCCACTTAGTTAACCTTTGCTATAACAAGGGAAGGTCAAGCGACTAATTAGTTAGATCTTTGAATCCTAGTTAATTCCTAAGAAAAGATTGGGATTATTGAAGATCAATTCAATTAGCAAGGATAACAATTATCAATTATGCTATTGAGTTGGATAATTCCTGAGTTACTGATTTCTTAACCAAGACCAAAAGGGAAAATATCTAAATTAAATTAAAAGCATTCATATAAATAAAGCAAAGCAAAATTAAGTCTGAAAATACCTCGAATTGCATTTACAAAAGAACTTAAATTTGATATACAAATTAAATTGGAGAAATAAATAAAAAGAACATTGAACCTGAGATTGAGAGTCACTCCTAAAACTAAGAGAAGTCCTAAATCCTAATCCTAAGAGAGAGGAGAGAACCTCTCTCTCTAAAAACTACATCTACTCCTAAAATTCTGAATGTGAAAGCTTGTTTTTGAATGGATGCAATCTCCCACTTTATAGCCTCTAATCTGTGTTTTCTGGGCCGCGAACTAGGTCGAAAACAGCCCGAAAATCGCTGGAGAAGAATTCAAACACGCTGATTTCCGTCACTGTGACGCGGCTGCATGGATCATGCGGTCGCGTTGCCTAGCATCAGGGAACTATAGAATATTATATATCAAATCGAAGCCCCGAACGTTAGCTTTCCAACGCAACTAAAACCGCGTTGTTTGGACTTCTGTAGCTAAAGTTATAGCTGTTTGAGTGCGAAGAGGTCAGGATGGACAGCTTAGCAACTTCTTCATCTTCTTGTATTCCTTCCACTTTTGCATGCTTCCTTTCCATCCTCCAAGTCATTCCTGCCCTATAATATCTGAAAACACTTAACACACATATCAAGGCATCTAATGGTGATAAGAGAGGATTAATAATAAGCAAATATAAGATCAAAGAAGCATGTTTTCAATCAAAGCACATAATTAGGAAGGCAAATGTAAAACCATGCAAATAGTATGAATAAGTGGGTAAAGAGTAGATAAAAACCACTCAATTGAGCACAAGATAAACCATAAAATAGTGGTTTATCAAAGATCACAGCCTGAGGAGGGAGCAGCAGCCACCATGACTGAGGTGGTTAAGTTTCGTTATCCCTTTCCTTATTTTATCTTCTGTTTTTCCATTATTTTTAGTTTATTTCTTGTTTTCTATTCTAATTTTTGCATGATCACAAGTAAAATTTTCTCGCTTTCTAGTTTAGTCCCTTATTTTGTTTTTTGTTTATTCTGAAAGATGTCTCATGTATTGCTCACTGAGTTTAAAGAAAAATCAAAAGAAAAAGTAGTAAAATGCATGAGATTTGAGTTTTATATTATAAGTTACTCTAGTTACTTTGATGTGGTGGCACTATCTTTATTTCTGAATGTTTGAACTGAACAGAGCATATTTGATATTGGAGTTGAGAATATTGGTTCTTGAGGAAGAGGAACTTAGAGAAGTATTATAGATTCTCTAAAATAAGAGAGACATTGATTCTTGAAGCAAAACAAATAGCAAAAAGAAATAAAAAGAAAAATAAAGAGAAAGGGTCCAAGGCTTTGATAATCAATGGTTAGGAGGGTCAAAATTGATCTAAAGCTCAAAAGAGTAGTTTTCCCTAAACGTATGCTTGTGGTGTGAAAGTATCAAGTAACTGGTGCACGAAATTGTGATTCACACTTTTCACAACTCCGCACAACTAACCAGCAAGTGCACTGGGTCGTCCAAGTAATACCTTACGTGAGTAAGGGTCGATCCCACGAAGATTGTCGGCTTGAAGCAATCTATGGTCATCCTATAAATCTTAGTCAGGTGGATTCAAATAGTTATGAGGTTTTGATAATTAAAAGATAAATAAAACATAAAATAAGATAAACATACTTATGTAATTCATTGGTGGAAATTTCAGATAAGCGTTTGGAGATGCTTTGTTGCTTCTGAACCTCTGCTTTCCTATTGTCTTCTTCCAATCATGCGTCCTCCCTTCCATGGCAAGCTATATGATCCTCTTGGATGAAAATACCAGGTACGATCTCTGCATGGCTAATCAACTGTCGGATTTCTCATCTCGGATGAAAAATACCAGGTACAGCTACCGCACGGCTAATCATTTGTCGGTTTTGTTTGGACTTCTGTAGCTAAAGTTATAGCTGTTTGAGTGCGAAGAGGTCAGGATGGACAGCTTAGCAACTTCTTCATCTTCTTGTATTCCTTCCACTTTTGCATGCTTCCTTTCCATCCTCCAAGTCATTCCTGCCCTATAATATCTGAAAACACTTAACACACATATCAAGGCATCTAATGGTGATAAGAGAGGATTAATAATAAGCAAATATAAGATCAAAGAAGCATGTTTTCAATCAAAGCACATAATTAGGAAGGCAAATGTAAAACCATGCAAATAGTATGAATAAGTGGGTAAAGAGTAGATAAAAACCACTCAATTGAGCACAAGATAAACCATAAAATAGTGGTTTATCAAAGATCACAGCCTGAGGAGGGAGCAGCAGCCACCATGACTGAGGTGGTTAAGTTTCGTTATCCCTTTCCTTATTTTATCTTCTGTTTTTCCATTATTTTTAGTTTATTTCTTGTTTTCTATTCTAATTTTTGCATGATCACAAGTAAAATTTTCTCGCTTTCTAGTTTAGTCCCTTATTTTGTTTTTTGTTTATTCTGAAAGATGTCTCATGTATTGCTCACTGAGTTTAAAGAAAAATCAAAAGAAAAAGTAGTAAAATGCATGAGATTTGAGTTTTATATTATAAGTTACTCTAGTTACTTTGATGTGGTGGCACTATCTTTATTTCTGAATGTTTGAACTGAACAGAGCATATTTGATATTGGAGTTGAGAATATTGGTTCTTGAGGAAGAGGAACTTAGAGAAGTATTATAGATTCTCTAAAATAAGAGAGACATTGATTCTTGAAGCAAAACAAATAGCAAAAAGAAATAAAAAGAAAAATAAAGAGAAAGGGTCCAAGGCTTTGATAATCAATGGTTAGGAGGGTCAAAATTGATCTAAAGCTCAAAAGAGTAGTTTTCCCTAAACGTATGCTTGTGGTGTGAAAGTATCAAGTAACTGGTGCACGAAATTGTGATTCACACTTTTCACAACTCCGCACAACTAACCAGCAAGTGCACTGGGTCGTCCAAGTAATACCTTACGTGAGTAAGGGTCGATCCCACGAAGATTGTCGGCTTGAAGCAATCTATGGTCATCCTATAAATCTTAGTCAGGTGGATTCAAATAGTTATGAGGTTTTGATAATTAAAAGATAAATAAAACATAAAATAAGATAAACATACTTATGTAATTCATTGGTGGAAATTTCAGATAAGCGTTTGGAGATGCTTTGTTGCTTCTGAACCTCTGCTTTCCTATTGTCTTCTTCCAATCATGCGTCCTCCCTTCCATGGCAAGCTATATGATCCTCTTGGATGAAAATACCAGGTACGATCTCTGCATGGCTAATCAACTGTCGGATTTCTCATCTCGGATGAAAAATACCAGGTACAGCTACCGCACGGCTAATCATTTGTCGGTTCCCACTAGCGTTGAAATAGGATCTCTCTATCCTTTTTTATACTCTCACTGCGCCCAACATTCATAGGTTTGAAGCTCGTTACAGTCATCCCTTCCTAGATCCTACTCGGAATACCACAGACAAGGTTTAGACTTTCAGGATCTCAGGAATGCTGCCAATTGGTTCTAGCCTATACCACGAAGGTTGTAATCACGGATTCGGATGCTCTATTATCAGGAGAGACAATGCGAATCATGGCTTAGAGACCCAAGAGAATATACTCCAGCTGTCGTCCAATGACTACGCTGAACATCATGTAGACCGTTTGTGGTTGTCAGGCACGCGGATCTTGGCTAAGCGAGTAACAAAGATAGTGTGGTTGATTGTCACGGGTCACCCCTTCATTCTGACTTAACTGAATTAAGTACGAGAGTATATCTTGGAGAAGAAGTAAGCATGAATTGAAAGAGAAATAATAGTACTTGCGTTAATTCATGAAGAACAGCAGAGCTCCGCACCTTAATCTATGAGGTGTAGAAACTCCACCGTAGAAAATACATAAGAGAAAAGAGGTCTAGGAATGGCCGTGTGGCCAGCCTCCCAAATGTAACATAAAAGTGAAAATAGGGTTTCCAACCAAGCAAATACAATAGTAAAAAGTGCTATTTATACTAAACTAGTTACTAGGGATTACAGAAAATAAGTAACTAAGTGCAAATGGTGCAAAAATCCACTTCCGGGGCCGACTTGGTGTGTGCTTGGGCTGAGGATTGAAGCTTTCACGTGCATAGGCCATTCTTGGAGTCAAACGCCACCTTTGGTTCCAGTTTGGGCGTTTAACTCCAGTTCTGGTGCCAGTTCTGGCGTTTTACGCCCGGAAAGGGTCTTTGGTGGGCGTTTGAACCCCAGTTTGGGCCATCAAATCTCGGGCAAAGTATAGACTATTTTATATTTCTAGAAAGCCCAAGATGTCTACTTTCCAACGCAATTAAGAGTGCACCAATTGGGCTTCTGTAGCTCCAGAAAATCCACTTCGAGTGCAGGAGGGTCAGAATCCAACAGCATCTGCAGTCCTTTCTCAGCCTCTGAATCAGATTTTTGCTCAGGTCCCTCAATTTCTGCCAGAAAATATCTAAAATAATAGAAAAACACACAAACTCATATTAAAGTCCAGAAATGTGATTTTTGCATAAAAACTAATAAAAATATAATAAAAAGTAACTAAAACATACTAAAAACTATGTAAAAACAACGCCAAAAAGGGTATAAATTATCCGCTCATCACAACACCAAACTTAAATTGTTGCTTGTCTCCAAGCAACTAAAAACAAAATAGGATAAAAAGAAGAGAATATACAATAAATTCCAAAATATTAATGAAGATTAGTTTTAATTAGATGAGCGGGGTTAGTAGCTTTTTGCTTATGAACAGTTTTGGCATCTAACTTTATCCTTTGAAGTTCAGAATGATTGGCATCCATAAGAACTCAGAATTCAGATAGTGTTATTGATTCTCCTAGTTCAGTATGTTTGATTCTTGAACACAGCTACTTTATGAGTCTTGGCCGTGACCCTAAGCATTTTGTTTTCCCGTATTACCACCGGATACATAAATGCCACAGACACATAACTGGGTGAACCTTTTCAGATTGTGACTCAGCTTTGCTAGATTCCACAGTTAGAGGTGCCCAGAGTTCTTAAGCAAACTCTTTTTACTTTGGACCACGACTTTAACCGCTCAGTCTCAAGCTTTTCACTTGATACCTTCACGCCACGAGCACATGGTTAGGGATAGCTTGATCTAGCCGCTTAGGCCAGGATTTTATTCCTTTGGGCCCTTCTATCCATTGATGCTCAAAAGCCTTGGATCCTTTTTACCCTTGCCATTTAGTTTAAAGGGTTATTGGCTTTTTCTGCTTGCTTTTTCTTTTTCTTTCTTTTTTTCTTTATTTTTTGCCCCTTTTTTTTGCAAGCTTTGTGTTTTTCAATGCTTTTTCTTGCTTCAAGAATCAATTTTATGATTTTTCAGATTATCAATAATATTTCTCTTTTTTTATTATTCTTTCAGGAGCCAACAATTTTAACATTCAGAAAACAAAAAGTATTGCCACCACATCAAAATAATTAAACTATTTTCAGGATAGAATTCGAAATTCATGTACTTCTTTTTCTTTTTTAGAAAACATTTTTTTTATTTAAGAAAGGTGAGCAATTCATGGAATCATTCATAGCTTTAAGACATAGACATTAGACACTAATGATCATGTAATAAAGACAAAAAAACATAGACAAAACATAAAGCATAAAAATCGAAAAACATAAAAATAAGAACAAGGAAATTAAAGAACGGGTCCACCTTAGTGACGGCGGCTAGTTCTTCCTCTTGAAGATCCTATGGAGTGCTTGAGCTCCTCTATGTCTCTTCCTTGCCTTTGTTGCTCCTCTCTCATGGCCTTTTTGGTCCTCTCTGATTTCATGGAGGATGATGGAGAGCTCTTGGTGCTCTATTCTTAATTGCTCCATGTTGGAACTCAATTCTCCTAAAGAGGTATTGAGTTGCTCCCAATAGTTGTATGGAGGGAAATGCATCCCTTGAGGCATCTCAGGGATTTCTTGATGAGGAATTTTCTCATGCTCTTGTTGAGGTCCATGAGTGGGCTCTCTTGTTTGCTCCATCCTCTTTTTAGTAATGGGCTTGTCCTCTTCAATGAGGATGTCTTCCTCTATGACAACTTCGGCTGAATTGCATAGGTGACAAATGAGATCAGGAAAGGCTAACCTTGCCAAAGTGGAGGGCTTGTCAGCCACCTTGTATAGTTCTAGAGATATGATCTCATGAACTTCTACTTCCTCTCCAATCATGATTCTATAGATCATGATAGCCCGGTCCACAGTAACTTCAGATCGGTTGCTAGTAGGAATGATAGAGCGTTGAATGAACTCCAACCATCCCCTAGCCATGGGTTTGAGGTCAGGCCTTCTCAATTAAACCGGCTTGCCTCTCAAGTCTCTCTTCCGTTGTGATCCTTCCACACAAATGCCTGTGAGGACTTGGTCCAACCTTTGATCAAAGTTGACTCTTCTAGTGAAAGGATGAGAATCTTCTTTCATTATTGGCAAGTTGAATGCCAACCTCACAGTTTTTGGACTGAAATCCAAGTATTTCCCCCGAACCATTGTGAGCCAATACTTTGGGTTCGGGTTCACACTTTGATCATGGTTCTTAGTGATCCATGCATTAGCATAGAACTCTTGAACCATTAAGATTCTGACTTTTTGGATGGGGTTGGTGAGAGTTTCCCAACCTCTTCTTCGAACCTCACATCGAATCTCCGGATATTCACTCTTTTTGAGCCTGAAGGGGACCTCGGCGACCACTTTTTTCTTGGCCACAACTTCATAGATGGTCTTGATGGACTTTTGAGATGAATCTCTCCATCTCTCATGACTCGGAGGTGGAAGCAATTGCCTTCCCTTTCCTATTTCTAGAGGTTTCTCCGGCCTTAGGTGCCATTAATGGTTATGGAAAAACAAAAAGCAGAGCTTTTTCCCACACCAAACTTAAAAGGTTTGCTCGTCCTCGAGAAAAAAGAAGAAAGAAAGGAGGAAAAGAAGAAGAAATAGAGGAGATGGAGTGTGGTGTTGGATTCGGCCAAGGTGGAGGGAGAAGTATGTATGATATGTGAAATTGAAGGAGGTAAGGAGGGGTATTTATAGGGTAAGAGAGAGAGGGAAGTCGTTGATGAGAGAACTTTTGCGTGGTCTAGAAATTTGCGGATAAATCCTCGTTGCAAGTATAGTTTCTAAACCTTCAAAAGTCCTTTCATACAAACGTTTTGGGTGTCACAAGTAACAAACCCCTTTAGAAATTGTTAATCGAGTATTCAAACCTCGGGTCGTCTTCTCAAGGAACTGCGAGGAAGTATGTTCTTATTATTGGCTATAAAGGTTGTAATCGGGGTTTAGAAGATGAGAAGCAAGTAATTTAAATGACAAGTAAAGTAAATGGCAATTAAAATAAATAAATACTGTAAAGCAGACTTTTGGCAAGGTATGAGAAGTTGGAGGTCCAACGTAGTTATCTCTCTCAACTATAATAAAAGTTGAATCTAAACTCCACTTGATCAACCTGTACTAGGGCAAAGGAAAGTCAAGGGACTAATTAAATTGACCTTTGAATCCTATTTATTTCCTAAGAAAAGGTTGGGATTACTCAAGTTCAGCTCAATTAGCAAGATAACGATTAT
>NC_029789.2:67867757-67885382 GCF_000816755.2 Arachis ipaensis | reverse complement strand
TTGGGTGTCACAAGTAACAAACCCCTTTAAAAATTGTTAACTGAGTATTCAAACCTCGGGTCGTCTTCTCAAGGAACTGCGAGGAAGTATGTTCTTATTATTGGCTATAAAGGTTGTAATCGGGGTTTAGAAGATGAGAAGCAAGTAATTTA
Organism: Arachis ipaensis; assembly: GCF_000816755.2. Taxonomy (NCBI): domain Eukaryota; kingdom Viridiplantae; phylum Streptophyta; class Magnoliopsida; order Fabales; family Fabaceae; genus Arachis; species Arachis ipaensis. The sequence goes on along the minus strand of NC_029789.2, from coordinate 67,885,230 downwards.
AATGACAAGTAAAGTAAATGGCAATTAAAATAAATAAATACTGTAAAGCAGACTTTTGGCAAGGTATGAGAAGTTGGAGGTCCAACGTAGTTATCTCTCTCAACTATAATAAAAGTTGAATCTAAACTCCACTTGATCAACCTGTACTAGGGCAAAGGAAAGTTAAGGGACTAATTAAATTGACCTTTGAATTCTATTTATTTCCTAAGAAAAGGTTGGGATTACTTAAGTTCAGCTCAATTAGCAAGATAACGATTATCAATTATGTTGAGTTTAATAACTGTTGAGCTACTAAATTCTTAACCAGAACCAAAAGGGAAAAAGGTAAAATTTGTAGAATAATAAAAATATCCTTAGATGGGAAGCAATGGTAACTTAATTCAAAGAGAACAATCATAAACTGAAAATACCTCAATTATCATTAATTCAAATAACAGTCTGTAACATGGAAGAAATTCATAAATTCAGTGATCAATTCAAGTGCTGGAATAAATAAAGGTAAAAGGAAGCTAAAACAAAGGAACGTAAAACCTGGATTGAGAGTCACTCTTAAAACAAGAAGAAATCCTAAATCGTAAGAGAGAGAGAGAGAGAAGATCTCCCTCTCAACTAAATCTAAATCATTGAAAATTAAAATACGCGAGCTCTCTTTGAATGGATGCATTCCCACACTTTATAACCTTTGGTCTATGCTGTTTGTACTTGGATCTGGGCCAAAAAGGGCTTCAGAAATCGCTATGAGCGTTTTCTGCAATTTCTGGTGCGTGGCCTCTGTCACGCGTCCGCGTGGGTCACGCTATCGCGTCATTCGGAGCTTTTCCTTGCCACGCGGTCGCGTCAGTCATGCGACTGCGTCATGTGCATTCTGCTTAAGGCACGCGGTCGCGTCAGTCATGCGGCCGCGTCGCTACTGATTCGTGCTTGGCACGCGATCGCGTCATCCATGCGATCGCGTGGATACCAGTTTCCTTAAAGCTCCGTTTTGCCTTCTCCTTCCTATTTTGTATGTTTTCTTTTCCATCCTTTAAGTCATTTTGCCTTAGAAAATCTGAAACTACTCAACAAACTAATCACGGCATCGAATGGAAATAAAGGTAATTAAAATAATTAATTTTTAAAGCTTAGGAAACATATTTTTCACAATATGACATAATAAGGAAGGGAAAGTAAAACCATGCAATTAATGTGAATAAGCAGGTGAAGGATTGTATAAATCACTCAAATTAAGCACAAAAGAACTCATGAAATATGGGTTTATCAGTCGTGTATGAGGGAGTTGGGTTTGGGAGGGAAATGTTTTGAATTTGAATGGTGAGGTAGGTGGGGTTTTATGATGGGTTTTTGGGGAGTAGTGGATGGATATGAGTGGTGAAGAGATTGTGGGGAAGAGGGTAGGATTAGATAGGTGAATGGTGTTTGGGGAAGAGGTGTTGATGTGATTGGTCAAGGGTATTTGGGGAAGAGTGTTATGGAAAGGTATGAAGAGGAAAGGAGAAGAAGTGAGGTAGGTGGGGATCCTGTGGGGTCCACAGATCCTGAGGTGTCAAGGAATTCTACTCCCTGCACCTTTCTGGCATTTAAACACCCTCTGTATGCCATTTCTGGCGTTTAACGCCAACTCTGCTACCTTTTTTGGCGTTAAACGCCAGGCTGATGCCCTTTTATGGCGTTTAACGCTAACTAGACACCCTTTTCTGGCGTTAAACGCAATCTATCTGCCAATTCTAGTGTTTAACGCCAGCCTCCAGCCAGACACCCTTTTCTGGCGTTAAACTCCAGTCTGTCTACCAATTCTGGCGTTTAACGCCCAAAATGCTGCCAAACTGGGCGTTAAATGCCCATTCTGCTATCCTTACTAGTGTTTAATCGCCAGTAAACCTGTCCTCCAGGGTGTGCTATTTTTTATGCTATTTTTGATTCTGCTTTAATTCTACAGCTGTTTTTATGACTCCACTTGATCATCAACCTAAAGAAAAAATAACATGATAATGGAAAATAAATATAATTAAATAACATTGGGTTGCCTCCGAATAAGCACTTCTTTAATGTCAATAGCTTGACAGTGAGCTCTTAGAGAGCTTCACAGAGACTCAGAGATTAATGGTGGCCTCCCAACACCAAACTTAGAAGTTGAATGTGGGGGCTCTGTTTGACTCTGTATTGAGAGAAGATTTTCATGCTTCCTCTCCATGGTTACAGAAGAAGGTCCTTGAGCCTTAAACACTAGGTAGTCCTTATTCAATTGAAGGATTATCTCTCCTCTGTCCATATCAATCACAGCTCTTGCTGTGGCTAGGAAGGGTCTTCCAAGGATAATAGATTCATCCTCATCCTTCCCAGTGTCTAAGATTATGAAATTAGCAGGGATGTACAGGCCTTCAACCTTCACTAAGATATCCTCTACAAGTCCATAAGCTTGTTTCATTGATTTGTTTGCCATCTCTAGTGAGATTCTTGCAGCTTGTACCTCAAAGATCCCTAGTTTCTCCATTACAGAGAGTGTCATGAGGTTTATTCCTGACCCTAGGTCACACAGAGCCTTCTCAAAGGTCATGGTACCTATGGTGCAAGGTATTAAGAACTTTTCAGGATCCGGTTTCTTCTGAGGTAATTTCTGTTGAACCAAGGCATTCAGTATATTGATGAGCAATGGAGGTTCATCCTCCCAAGTCTTATTACCAAATAACTTGGCATTCATCTTCATGATTGCTCCTAGATACCGAGCTACTTGCTCTTCAACAATATCTTTATCCTCTTCAGAGGAAGAATACTCATCAGAGCTCATGAATGGCAACAGTAAGTTCAGTGGAATCTCTATGGTCTCTGTATGAGCCTCAAATTCCTTTGGTTCCTCATTAGGGAACTCCTTAGTGGTCAGTGGACGTCCAGCAAGGTCTTCCTCACTGGAAATCACTGCCTCTTCCTCCTCTATAGGTTCGGCCACTTTGGGTATCTTGATGGCCTTGCATTCTCTCTTTGGATTCTCTTCTATATTGCTTGGGAGAGTACTAGGAGGGATTTCAGTAACTCTTTTTACTTATCTAACCCACTTGTGCCTCCGAATTTCTGATGGAGGACCTTGTTTCAATCATGAAACTGAGAGTGGTCTTAGATAGATCAGAGACTATGGTTGCTAAGTTAGAGAGGCTCTGCTTAGAATTCTCTATCGTTGCTGAGAAGATGATGGAAAAGGCTTGCTATTGCCAAACTTATTTCTTCCACCATTATTATTATTGAGGCCTTGATTAGGCTTCTGGTGATCCTTCCATGAGAAATTAGGATGATTCCTCCATGAAGGATTGTAAGTGTTTCCATAGGATTCTCCCATGTAATTCACCTCTTCCATTGCAGGATTCTCAGGGTCATAAGCTTCTTCTTCAGAGGAGGCTTCTTTAGTACTGCTGGATGCAGCTTGCATTCTAGTCAGATTCTGAGAAATCATATTGACTTGCTAAGTTAATATTTTATTCTGAGCCAATATGGCATTCAGAGTATCAATCTCAAGAACTCCTTTCTTCTGAGTCATCCCATTATTCACAGGATTCCTTTTAGAAGTATACATGAACTGGTTATTTGCAACCATTTCAATGAGTTCCTGGGCTTCTGCAGGTATTTTCTTCAGATGAAGAGATCCACTAGCAGAGTGGTCCAATGACATCTTGGACAATTCAGATAGACCATCATAGAATATGCATAAGATGCTCCATTCTGAAAGCATGTCAGAAGGACACCTTCTAATCAATTGTTTGTATCTTTCCCAAGCTTCATAGAGGGATTTACCTTCCTTCTGTCTGAAGGTTTGGACTTCCACTCTAAGCTTGCTCATCTTTTGAGGTGGAAAGAATTTGGCCAAGAAAGCATTGACCAACTTTTCCCAAGAGTTCAGGCTTTCTTTAGGTTGTGAGTCCAACCATATCCTAGCTTTGTCTCTTACAGCAAAGGGGAAAAGCATAAGTCTGTAGACCTCGGGATTAACCCCATTGGTCTTAACAATGTCATAGATTTGCAAGAATTCAGCTAAGAACGGATGAGGATCTTCCAATGGAAGTCCATGAAACTTGCAATTCTGCTGCATTAGAGAAACTAATTGAGGCTTAAGCTCAAAATTGTTTGCTCCAATTGCAGGAATTGAGATGCTTCTTCCATAGAAGTCAGAAGTTGGTGCAGTAAAGTCACCAAGTATCTTCCTTGCATCTCCACCATTGTTATTGGGTTCGCCTGCCATGTCTTCTTCTTTTTCAAAAATTTCTGTAAGGTCCTCTCTGGAGTGTTGTGCTTTAGCTTCTCTTAGCTTCCTCTTCAGAGTCCTTTCAGGTTCAGGATCAGCTTCAACAAGAATGTCTTTATCCCTATTCTTGCTCATATAAAAAAGAAGAGAACAGAAAAGAAGAGAAATCCTCTATGTCACAGTATAGAGATTCTTTTATGTGAGTAGAAGAATAGAAGAATGAGGTAGAGAGAAGAGATGAGTAATTCGAACAGAGAGAAGAGAGAGGGGTTCAAATTATGAGTAGAAGAGAAGTGTTAGTAAATAAAATAAATAAATAGAAAGAGATGAGAGAGAGTATTTGAATTTTTGAATAAAAGAAAAGAAAAATATTTTTGTTTTTATTTTAATTATTGGTTAGTATTCGAAAATATTAAAAGAAATAAAATAAAATTAGAATTTAAAATAATTAGTTAATTAAAAAGAATTTTGAAAAAGTGGTTAGTGGTTTTCGAAAGTTAGAGAGAGAGAAAAGTGGTTGGGTAGTTTCAAAAACGATAAGAAATAGTAAACTTTTAAAATCAAACAAAAATTCAAGTAGTTAATTGAAAAAGATTTGAAAATAAATTTTGAAAAGATAAGAAGTTAGAAAAAGATTTTGAAATTAAATTTTGAAAAAGATATGATTGAAATTTATTTTGAAAAAGATTGAAAAGGAAATTTAAAAAGATTTGATTTTGAAAATTAAAGTTGATGACTTGACTAACAAGAAACAAAAAGATATGATTCTGGAATTTAAAGATTGAACCTTTCTTAACAGGAAAGTAACAAACTTGAAATTTTTGAATAAAAACATTAATTGTTAGCAATTATTTCGAAAAATATGAAATAAAATTAAGAAGAAGATTTTGAAAAATTTTAAGAAAGAATTTGAAAATATTAAAAGAAAAGTGAAAAAGATTTGAAAAGATAGAATTTTTAAATTGAAATTTTGACTTGACTAACAAGAAACAACTAAGTTTTAAAAATTTTTTACTAAGTCAACCCAAAATTTCGAAAATTATGAGTAAAATAAGGGAAAGGTATTATTTTTTATTTTTTTGAATTAATGAAGAAAGAGAAAAACAACAAAATGACACAAGACATAAGAATTTAAGATCAAAACAAATAATGCATGCAAGAACACTTTGAATGTCAAGATGAACACCAAGAACACTTTGAAGATCAAGATGAACATCAAGAACATATTTTTTTTTTTGAAAATTCTTAAGAAAAGAAACACATGCAAGACACCAAACTTAGAAATTTTTAATGTTTAGACACTATAAGTTCGAAAATGCATATGAAAAACAACAAAAAACACAAAACAACAAAATTTAAAGATCAAACAAGAAAAATCATCAAGAACAACTTGAAGATCATGAAGAACATAATGCATATATTTTTAAAAATTAAAGAAAAATTAAAACATGCAATTGACACCAAACTTAAAATTTGACACTAGACTAAAACAAGAAACACAAAATTTTTTTGGTTTTTATGATTTTAAAAATTGTTTTGTATTTTTTTCAAAAATTTTGGAAGAAGAAAATAAAGAAATTCAAAATTTTTAATAAGAATTCCAGGATTCATGTAATGTTAGTCTAAAGCTCCGGACCAAAAGAATTAGACATGGCCAAATGGCCAGCCAAGCTTTAGCAAAGAATTATAAATGAGAGTCCAAAGGCTCATGCAATGTTATTCTAAAGTTTTGGTCCAAAAGAATTAGACATGGCCAAATGGCCAGCCAAGCTTTAGCATAACAAATACAGACATGTCCCTTCTCCAATGGAAAGTAGAAACCTCGATCCAAAAGATTAGACATGGCTTAACAGCCAGCCAGGTTTCAACATATCTCATGAAGATCTAGAATTCATTCTTAAAAATTTTATGAATATTTCGAAAACTAAATATTTTTGTATTTTTTTTCGAAATTAAAAATAAAAAGCTTAAACATAAAATAAAATTACCCAATCTAAGCAACAAGATGAACCATCAGTTGTTCAAACTCGAACAATCCCCGGCAACGGCGCCAAAAACTTGGTGCACGAAATTGTGATTCACACTTTTCACAACTCCGCACAACTAACCAGCAAGTGCACATGGTCGTCTAAGTAATACCTTACGTGAGTAAGGGTCAATCCCACAGAGATTGTCGGCATGAAGCAAGCTATGGTCATCCTGTAAATCTTAGTCAGGCGGATTCAAATGGTTATGAGGTTTTGATAATTAAAAGATAAATAAAACATAAAATATGATAAAGATACTTATGTAATTCGTTGGTGGGAATTTTAGATAAGCGTTTGGAGATGCTTTGTTGCTTCTGAACCTCTGCTTTCCTATTGTCTTCTTCCAATCATGCGTGCTCCCTTCCATGGCAAGCTGTGTGATCCTCTCGGATGAAAAATACCAGGTACGATCTCTGCATGGCTAATCAACTGTCGGATTTCTCGTCTCGGATGAAAAATACCAGGTACAGCTACTGCATGACTAATCATCTGTCGGTTCCCACTAGCGTCGGAATAGCATCTCTCTATCCTTTCGCACACTGTCACTACGCCCAACATTCCCAGGTTTGAAGCTCGTCACAGTCATTGCTTCCCAGATCCTACTCGGAATACCACAGACAAGGTTTAGACTTTCCGGATCTTAGGAATGCTGCCAATTGGTTCTAGCCTATACCACAAAGGTTGTAATCACGGATTCGGATGCTCTGTTGTCAGGAGAGATGATGTGAATCATGGCTTAGAGACCCAAGAAAATATACTCCGGCTGTTGTCCGATGACTACGTTGAACATTGATGAATGGATTTTTGATGGTTTAGAAATTCACAAATGAATTTTCGTTGCAAGTATAGTTTCTAAACCAAATAATAGTCCTTTCATACAAAAATTTGTTTGTCACAAGTAACAAACCCCTAAATTTATAAACTGAAGTATTAAACCTCGGGTCGTTCTCCCTAGGAATTACAATGAAGTCTCTTGGTATTGGTTATGAGATGTATTGTGGAGTTTTGGGGATAATAGGCAAGAAATATAAATGGCAAGGAAAATAAAATAACAACTAGAAAAGCCTTGGCAAGGGTTGGTGGTTAAGGATCTGTATCCTAATCACTAACCACAACATGAGAATTGGCAAGGATTAATCCCACTAAGTTAACCCCTAACTAATAGTAGAGGAAAGTCAAGTGAGCTATATCAATCCAAGTCCATAAGTCCTAGTTCTCCACCAAATCAATTAGTGAGATCTAGAGTTAATGGCCCCCAATCGTCAATTACTTGGACATTAGTAACTCAAGAGTTCCTAAGTTACCTTCCCAAGCCAAGAGCACTAAAATCTACTCTAAAATCCAACCAAGCATTTTATCAAACACTTGGAAGGCATAAAAGGAAAGCATAGTAAAAAATGCAAGGAAAGTAAATCTACACTACTCAATTGCAAGAAATTAAACAACAACAAATCAAATGAACAATAAAGGAACATGAAGACACAAATTGCATTTAAATGAAAATAGAAGAAACAAAAGTGCATGAACATAAAAGTAGAGAATCACAAGAATGAATTATAAAATTAGAGAGAGGAGAAGAAGAAGAACTAGAAATTGTAAAGGAAAAGTAAATCAAAGCATGAATTAAACATAGATCTAACAAATTCTAATCTAGATCTAACCTACTCCTAATCCTAGAGAGAAGTGAGAGCTTCTCTCTCTAGAAACTAACTAGAGCATCATAAAACTAAAATAAAACTACACTAATGACTAGATGTCCCATCCCCCTTCAATCCTTGGGTCAAATAGCATCATAAATGAGTTGGATTGGGCCCACAAGGCTTTAGATTTTGCTGGCCACTAATTGCTTTAAGTGGATCATATGGCAGCAACGATGCGTGTGCGTACAGTGCGCATACGCGTCACCATACGTGTATCAACTATGACAAATCTTATATCATTTCGAAGCTCCGGATGTTAGCTTTCCAACGCAACTGGAACCGCATCATTTGGACCTCTGTAGCTCAAGTTATCATCGATTAAGTGCGAAGAGGTCGGCTTGACAGCTTTTGCGATTCCTTCATTTCTTCATGAGTTCTCCATTTTTACATGCTTTTTCTTCATTCCCTTGATCCAATCTTTGCCTCCTATATCTGAAACCACTTAACAAAATATCAAGGCATCTAATGGAATCAAGGTGAATTAAATTTAGCTATTCTAAGTCCTAAAAAGTATGTGTTCACTCTTAAGCACAATTAAAGGAGAATTAACAAAACCATGCTATTTCATTGAATAAATGTAGGAAAAGATGATAAAACCCTCTAAATTCAACACAAGATGAACCCTACAAATGGGGTTTATCAACCTCCCCACACTTAAACCAAGCATGTCCTCATGCTTAAACCAAGAGAAGGCAAAGGGGTATCAACATTTATTCAATGAAATCTAACTAAATACACCCTAAACTATATGCAATTATCTACATGAATGCAATTGCTTGGTCAAAATAAATCAATTTCTAAGAAGTATATATGCACAAGGGCTAAAGGTATTAGCAACCATGCCAAACCATAATTGAATTGAGCTATTAAGTATTTTTATAAACTTGCATGAAGAATGATGATCATAGGTGAAAACATGTAATTGAGCATCAAACCCTCACCGGATGTGTTTGCACTCTATTCGCTCAAGTGTTTAGGGTTGATTCACTCAATTCTCCCCTAATCATGCTTTCCAAGATTTGTTTTTCTTCTAACAATCGACATTTATTTTATGCATGCATATAAGTATCATGAGGTCTTTTCATTGGTTGTAATGGGGCTAGGGTCAAGGTAGGATGCATATATGGTCAAGTGAGATTAAAATTTGAATCTTTGGTTAACTTAGACTTCCCACTTAGCCTATGACATCCTATACAAGTCAAAACTAACCTAACTACCCATTTTTCACTTTTTAACATACTCATGCATTTTTTTTATTTCACAACACTTATGCATTGATCCTTATTGAGCTTTGCTTTGGGGCATTTTGTCCCCTTTTTATTTCTTTCTTTTTTCTCTTTTTTTTTCTTTTCTTATATATTTTTTTTTTCTTTTTCTTTTATTTATTTTTTTTCTTTCTTTATTTCATATACAAGAATGTCAATGCATAAGGTCTATACATTTTAATTAACACATGAGCATATACCCAATTCCCAATATTTACAACAAAAATACAAAACTACCCTTTTATTCACCTAATGTCCTAAGGTTCCCACACTTGAATGATACCCACACTAGCCTAAGCTAATCAAAGATCCAAATTAAGGACTTTTATTATTTTTCACTTCAAGGCTTGTAATGTGCTAAATTAAGAACAAAGTGGGTTAATCATAGGCTCAAATTGGCTAACAATGGAAAGTAAAAGGTAAGGCTATTTGGGTAAGTGAGCTAAATGAAACGATGGCCTCAATCATATAAATGCATGAATACACAAAATAATGGACATAAAGAATCAATCAAATCAAAGATCACAATCATAGGAAGAGAATAATGCACACAAGAAGGAAAAATAAGTGGTTATATGATGTAACCACACAATTTGGCTCAAATCTCACTTGCTTGTGTTCTTAGCTCAAAACATGTTCCACAATATATATAATTCAAGCAAGTTTAATGAAAAGTTTTCACTCAAATCAATTGAGGTGCCCTATAGATAATTTTCTTGAAAAATTTCATTATTTTGACTAAGGTTATTATATATATATATATATATGCAAAAATAAGAAAAATGCAAGTAGAAATCCTAAAAACCTAAAATGAAATGAAATGCAAAAGTGTTGAGATTAGAAACTTGTCACCCAAAATCGCCGATTGGTCGGACGACCTCCCCGTACTTGAAGATTGCACCGTCCTCGGTGCATCCAAAGATGAGCATGGGGGGTATGGCGACTTTCCGGATTGCTACCTTCAGCTGGTAAGTCAACCGGTGCTGCGTGTTCTTTCTTCCGCTTCCATTTTTGCTTGCGGTGCATCATTCATGAAAAGACAAAAATATAACACCATAAGATGAGATAATACAAAAGCAAGGAAGCATACATTGTTGGAATGAGGTACTAATCACTAGAATTGAGTGAGTGAATTAGTGTGACATTAATGACAAATAAGTGTGTGAATTCTAAATTGCGCCTTTTAGAACACACATTAGCATAAAAATTTATGTCACAAAAGAAGCATGCACTTCACTTATTCTAGTGTGCTTGAGATGCTTTAAGTAAGCTTGTAAGGTAAAACAAGCATTAAAGAAGCATGAGAGCATTCAAGCTATAAACTTATGGATGCATATGATCATGAAATACAATGCATTGAAGTAAATGCACAACATCCAATATCAAGAGATTGCCTAATCAAAGAATAAGGTTCAAATCACATGGTGGCCAAATCATGCAATTCAAGAAGAGTTACAAGCTCGAAGGCAATTCTCATCACTTGGTATTCTTAAAGGGTAAGCATGAAAAACTCAAAATCAAGTAGCAAAATATAACCTCAACAATAGAATCCAACAAAGTTTATAAACATAATGATGTTAAGATAACATCCCTTTTTAATACTCAGCAGCAATTAATGGTAAACAAGAATAACAATCTAACACTTACAATGAAAAAAGAGAAAATAAAATGAAAAATAACTAAAACTAACTAATCAACTAACTAACTAACTAATTAGTTAACTAAAATAAATTGTTATCAATGGTGTTTGGGAGTGTTGGATGAAGGGTAGGAGAAGGGAAGAAGAAAGGAGAAGGAAAGAAATGGAAAGAGGAGAAGAAAAGAGATGTGTTGAAGGAAGAACATCGGCGCGTACGCGCGCATGGCGCGGCGCACGGATGGTGGTGCAATGGACGCGACGCGTACGCGTACATGGCACGTCCGCGTCGATGGCTTATTTTGAGAGTGATGTGTACGCGTCATGTGCGCGTACGCGCGAGTTATTTTGTGCAAAAGGCACAATGCGCGCACAACGTTCGCACAACTCTCGGGTTTTTGGCTTGGGGGTGGAATTTCTCAATCCACGCGTACGCGTACATGGCGTGTCCGCGTGTGTGGCCAAAAATGCTTGATGCACGCGTACGCACGCAGTGCACATACGCGCGGATGGTGCTCTGTTTTTTTTTCCAAAATTTTTCTATGTTTTTGCACCAATCTAAGCATTCCAAACCTCCAAACAGCTACCAAAACACCATAAAACCTTATTTAACATACTAAACTACCAAATAAGCTCAACAAACTAATCAAAACATGAATTTAACTAATTACCAATATGTACAAAAATAAAAAATGAAAAGAAGTTACCATGGTGGGGTGTCTCCCACCTAGCACTTTTGTTTATTGTCCTTAAGTTGGACTTATGGGGAGCTCCTCTCAAGGTGGCTTGTGCTTGAAGCTATCTTTGAACACCCACCAATGCTTGGTCCTCCATTGTTCTCCAAGATTCTCTATTTGTTGCACCAAGTGTTGATGGAGTTCTACACAAGCTTGGGGCTCCCAAAATTGATTCTCCTTGTCCGATCCGGGATCCCACACTTTGTTTTGGCACCCATCTTCTAATTGATCCTCATGAGTCCAATTGGGTGGCATGGCCTTAGAATTCTCAATAAAGTGACCAAACATTCTCCTAGACCCAAAAAATCTAGGTCTACACCAAACCTTGCAATTAAACTTTGAACATGCAACCATAATGAGCCTAGAATAATGTTTCCAACCACTAACCATCTCCCTTTTACTCATAAAGCCACAAATATGTCTAAGTTAACCATCCGTCTCTAGCAAACCATATTCAAGGGGAATAATAAAGCTTGAGTACAAGGAATTTACCCACTTGAATGAAAGAATGGATGGTGGTGGCTTGGGGAGAGGTATCTCCAATGTGCTAGCAAGCTTTACTCCCTTGTGTTTTTCCTTGATTGTCTCCACCTCTTAACAAATTTCTTCACTTTCAATCCTTTGTTCATCATTTTCATCCAACTCTTCTCCATCACTCAAATCATAAATGGAAGGAAGGGAAAAATCTATCTCCATATTACTCTCCATCTCATTGGGAGAAGGTTCTTCAAAGTCAAAGGATTCACCACCAAGAAAGTTGGATGCATGATCTTCATCACCAAGGGAAATTACTTCTTGCTTCATTCCTTCCAAGTCTTCATTCAAAAATTGTTTTGGAGGTTGTGCACTCTCCTCCTCAACATCAAATTCAATCTTCTTGGAGAGGTTCTCTTCAACTCTAGGTTCCCAAGGAGGTTCCGCATCTCCTAAGTCTTCAACCACTTCTTCCTCTTCTTCAATGAGCATAGGCTCCTCCAATTGTTCTAACACAAAATAACATCCCTCATTTTCCACCGGAGTTTCCAATCTCTCCTTCATGCTATGCTTTTCAATTAATTCTCCACATGTGACCATGGGAGTGTTTTGAGTGCTCAAGTATTGGGAGGCTAAAGTTCTTACTATCTTGGTTAAGGTAGCCACAAATTCTAGTGTCTCCTTTTGCATTTCTCGTTGCCCTTGAAGTATGAGGCTAAGGATTTCATCCATTGAGGATTGGGGTGGGTAAGAAGGTTCATTGTCTTAGAGAAGGGGTTCATAATAGGAGGGTAGTTCTTCTTGGTAAGGGTGTGGTGGTGTATATTGAGATGGTTTCTAGGAGTAGTAATCTTCGAAAGGTGGTTCCATGTATGGCTCATATGGTTCAAAAGGTGGTTGGTAGGGTGGATATGGGTCAAGGTCATATGGAGGTGTTTGGTGAAAAGAGGCTTGTGAGTATGGTTGAGGTTCATGTTGAGGATATGATTCATAGGCATATGGTGGTGGTTTTTGAAAGTCACAAGGAGATTCACCATAGCCATTGGATTGGTATGCATCATAGAATGGCTCTTCTTCATAGTGCATTGGTGGAGGTTGTTGCCAAGAGGATTGATCATATGCATATGGCTCCTCCGACCTTTGATGGTCCCATCCTTGATACACATCCTCATTGAAGCTCTCATTTCCTACAATATAGTTAGAACCAAACTCATAGCCAAAGTGAGAATTCATAATGGAAAAGTAAAATAAAACTAACAAAAACTAGAAAACAAGAAAAAGGCAAGCTATTCACAATATTAACATATATACAATAACCAATAACACAACACCATTGCAATTCCCCGGCAACGGCGCCATTTTGATGAATGGATTTTAGACGGTTTAGAAATTCACAAATGAATTCTCGTTGCAAGTATAGTTTCTAAACCAAACAATAGTCCTTTCATACAAAATTTTTTTTGTCACAAGTAACAAACCCCTAAATTTATAAACAGAAGTATTGAACCTCGGGTTGTTCTCCCTAGGAATTACAATGAAGTGTCTTGTTATTGGTTATGAGATGTATTATGGGGTTTTGGGGATAATAGGCAAGAAATATAAATGGCAAAGAAAATAAAATAACAACTAGAAAAGCCTTGGCAAGGGTTGGTGGTTAAGGATCTGTATCCTAATCACTAACCACAACATGAGAATTGGCAAGAATTAAGCCCACTAAGTTAACCCCTAACTAATAGTAGAGGAAAGTCAAGTAAGCTATATCAATCCAAGTCCATAAGTCCTAGTTCTCCACCAAATCAATTAGTGAGATCTAGAGTTAATGGCCCCCAATCGTCAATTACTTGAACATTAGTAACTCAAGAGTTCCTAAGTTACCTTCCCAAGCCAAGAGCACTAAAATCTACTCTAAAATCCAACCAAGCATTTTATCAAACACTTGGAAGGCATAAAAGGAAAGCATAGTAAAAAATGCAAGGAAAGTAAATCTACACTACTCAATTGCAAGAAATTAAACAACAACAAATCAAATGAACAATAAAGGAACATGAAGACACAAATTGCATTTAAATGAAAATAGAAGAAACAAAAGTTCATGAACATAAAAGTTGAGAATCACAAGAATGAAATACAAAATTAGAGAGAGGAGAAGAAGAGGAACTAGAAATTGTAAAGGAAAAGTAAATCAAAGCATGAATTAAACATAGATCTAACAAATTCTAATCTAGATCTAACCTACTCCTAATCCTAGAGAGAAGTGAGAGCTTCTCTCTCTAGAAACTAACTAGAGCATCATAAAACTAAAATAAAACTACACTAATGACTAGATGTCCCATCCCCCTTCAATCCTTGGGTCAAATAGCATCATAAATGAGTTGGATTGGGCCCACAAGGCTTTAGAATTTGCTGGCCACTAATTGCTTTAAGTGGATCATATGGCAGCAATGATGCGTGCATGTACAGTGCACGTACGTATCACCATATGTGTAGCAACTATGACAAATCTTATCGTGTTTCGAAGCCCCGGATGTTAGCTTTCTAACGCAACTAGAACCGCATCATTTGGACCTCTGTGCTCAAGTTATAGTCGATTAAGTGCGAAGAGGTCGGCTTGACAGCTTTTGCGATTCCTTCATTTCTTCATGAGTTCTCCATTTTTACATGCTTTTTCTTCATTCCCTTGATCCAATCTTTGCCTCCTAAATCTGAAACCACTTAACAAAATATCAAGGCATCTAATGGAATCAAGGTGAACTAAATTTAGCTATTCTAAGTCTTAAAAGGTATGTGTTCACTCTTAAGCACAATTAAAGGAGAATTAACAAAACTATGCTATTTCATTGAATAAATGTGGGAAAAGATGATAAAACCCTCTAAATTAAACATAAGATAAACCCTACAAATGGGGTTTATCAAACATCATGTAGACTGCTTGTGGTTGTCAGGCATGCGGATCTTGGCTAAGCGAGTAACGAAGATAGTGGGTGATTGTCACGGGTCACCTCTTCATTCTGACTTAACTGAATTAAGTACAAGAGTATATCTTGGAGAAGAAGTAAGCGTGAATTAAAAGAGAAACAATAGTACTTGCATTAATTCATGAAGAACAGCAGAGCTCCGCACCTTAATCTTTGAGGTGTAGAAACTCCACCGTAGAAAATACATAAGAGAAAAGAGGTCTAGGCATGGCCATGTGGCCAGCCTTCCAAATGTAACATAAAGGTGAAAAGAGGGTTTTCAACCATGCAAATACAATAGTAAAAAGTGCTATTTATACTAAACTAGTTACTAGGGATTATAGAAAATAAGTAACTAAGTGCAAATGGTGCAGAAATCCACTTCCAGGGCCCACTTGGTGTGTGCTTGGGCTGAGCATTGAAGCTTTCACGTGCATAGGCCATTCTTGGAGTTAAACGCCAGCTTTGGTGCCAGTTTGGGCATTTAACTCCAGTTCTGGTGCCAGTTCTGGCGTTTTACGCCAGAAAAGGGTCTTTGGTGGGTGTTTGAACGCCAGTTTGGGCCATTAAATCTCGGGCAAAGTATGGACTATTAAATATTGCTGGAAAGCCCAAGATGTCTACATTCCAACACATTTGAGAGCGCGCCAATTGGGCTTCTGTAGCTCTAGAAAATCCACTTCGAGTGCAGGAGGGTCAGAATCCAACAGCATCTGTAGTCCTTTCTCAGCCTCTGAATCAAATTTTTGCTTAGGTCCCTCAATTTCAGCCAGAAAATACCTGAAATCACAGAAAAATACACAAACTCATAGTAAATTCCAGAAATGTGATTGGTATGCGAAATTGTTACTCTGAGGTTGTAAAATTTGTTGTTCATTCTCTCCCTGGCAATGGCGCCAACAAACTGGTGTACAATACCATGGTCCAAACATGACTTCACAACTTCGCACAACTAACCAGCAAGTGCACTAGGTCGTCCAAGTAATAAAACCTTACGTGAGTAAGGGTCGATCCCACAGAGATTGTCGGTATGAAGCAAGCTATGGTCACCTTGTAAATCTCAGTCAGGCGGATATCAAATGGTTATGGAGTTTTCGAAAATAAATAATAAATAAATAGAAAATAAAGATAGAAACACTTATGTAATTCATTGGTGAAAATTTCAGATAAGCGTATAAAGATACTTTCGTTCTTCTGAACTTCTGTTTTCCTGCTGTCTTCAACCAATCAGTCCTACTCCATTCCATGGCAAACTTTATGTAAGGGCATCATCGTCGTCAATGGCTACATCTCATCCTCTCTGTAAAAATGGTCCGATGCGCTGTCACTGCATGGCTAATCACCTGGAGGCATCACTGTTCTCAATGGCTACATCCCATCCTCTCTGTGAAAATGGTCCGATGCGCTGTCACTGCATGGCTAATCATCTGGAAGTTCTCGATCATACTGGAATAGGATTTACTATCCTTTTGTGTCTGTCACTATGCCCAGCACTCGCGAGTTTGAAGTTCGTCACAGTCATTCAATCCCTGAATCCTACTCGGAATACCACAGACAAGGTTTAGACTTTCCGGATTCTCATGAATGCCGCCATCAATCTAGCTTATACCACGAAGATTCTGATTAAGAGATCCAAGAGATAATCATCCAATCTAAGGTGGAACGGAAGTGGTTGTCAGGCACACGTTCGTATGGGAATGATGATGATTGTCACGTTCATCACATTCATATTGAATTGCGAATGAATATCTTAGAAGCGGAATAAGTTGAGTTGAATAGAGAAACAGTAGTACTTTGCATTAATTCGTGAGGAACAGTAGAGCTCCACACCTTAATCTATGGAGTGTAGAAACTCTACCGTTGAAAAAACATAAGTGAAAGGTCCAGGCATGGCCGAATGGCCAGCCCCCAAACGTGATCAATATGATCTAAAGATGAACTAAAAATCATAAGATGATCCGAAGATATAAATACAATAGTAAAAAGTCCTATTTATACTAAACTAGTTACTAGGGTTTACAGAAGTAAGTAATTGATGCATAAATCCACTTTCGGGGCCCACTTGGTGTGTGCTTGGGCTGAGCTTGAAGTTTACACGTGCAGAGGCTTCTTCTGGAGTTGAACGCCAAGTTGTAACATGTTTTTGGCGTTCAGCTCTGGTTCGTGACGTGTTTCTGGCGTTTAACTCCAGACTGCAGCGTAGAACTGGCGTTCAACGCCCTTTTGCATCGTCTAAACTCGGCAAAAGTATGGACTATTATATATTTCTGGAAAGCCTTGGATGTCCACTTTCCAACGCAATTTGAAGCGTGCCATTTTGAGTTCTGTAGCTCCAGAAAATCCACTTTGAGTGCAGGGAGGTCAGAATCCAACAGCATCAGCAGTCCTTCTTCTACCTCTGAATCTGATTTTTGCTCAAGTCCCTCAATTTCAGCCAGAAAATACCTGAAAT
>NC_029789.2:67862615-67867248 GCF_000816755.2 Arachis ipaensis | reverse complement strand
CTCTTGCCTCTTGGTTTTAAGACTTTTGGCTTTTTCTGCTTGCTTTTTCTTTTTCTTTCTATTTTTTTTCGCCATTTTTCTTCTCTTTTTTTTGCAAGCTTTGTATTCACTGCTTTTTCTTGCTTCAAGAATCATTTTTATGATTTTTTAGATTATCAAATAACGTGTCTCCTTGTCATCATTCTTTCAAGAGCCAACATATTTAACATTCTTAAACAACAACTTCAAAAGACATATGCACTGTTCAAGCATTCATTCAGAAAACAAAAAGTATTGTCACCACATCAATATAATTAAACTAAGTTCAAGGATAAATTCAAAACTCATGTACTTCTTGTTCTTTTGAATTAAAACATTTTTCATTTAAGAGAGGTGATGGATTCATAGGACATTCATGACTTTAAGACAAAGTTACTAAATACTAATGATCATGTAATAAGACACAAACATGGATAAGCACTTAACATAAAGAAAACGAAAAACAGAGAATTTAAGAACAAGGAATGAGTCCACCTTAGTGATGGTGGCGTTTTCTTCTTGAGGAACCAATAATGTCCTTGAGCTCTTCTATCTCTGTTCCTTGTCTTTGTTGCTCCTCCCTCATTGCTTTTTGATCTTCTCTAATTTCATGAAGGATGATGGAGTGCTCTTGATGTTCCACCCTTAATTGTCCCATGTTAGAACTTAATTCTCCTGGGGAGGTGTTGATTTGCTCCCAAAAATTCTGTGGAGGAAAGTGCATCCCTTGAGGTATCTCAGGGATTTCTTAATGGTGAGCTTCCTCATGCGTTTCTTGTGCTCCATGAGTGGGCTCTCTTGTTTGCTCCATCCTTTTCTTAGTGATGGGCTTCTCTTCCTCAATGGGAATGTCTCCTTCTATGAAAGCTCCAGCTGAGTAACATAGATGGCAAATAAGATGAGGGAAAGCTAGCCTTGCCAAGGAGGAGGGCTTTTCGGCTATTTTGTAGAGTTCAAGGGAGATGACTTCATGAACTTCTACTTCCTCACCAATCATGATGCTATGAATCATGATGGCCCGATCTATAGTAACTTCAGATCGGTTGCTAGTGGGGATGATAGAGCGTTGGATGAACTCCAACCATCCTCTAGCCACAGGCTTGAGGTCCAGTCTTCTAAGTTGAACTGGTTTGCCTTTTGAGTCAATCTTCCATTGAGCTCCTTCCACACATATGTCCGTGAGGACTTGGTCCAACCTTTGATCAAAATTGACCCTTCTAGTGTAGGGGCATGCATCTCCTTGCATCATAGGCAAGTCAAACGCCAACCTCACATTTTCCGGACTAAAATCTAAGTATTTCCCCCGAACCATGATGAGATAATTCTTTGGGTTCGGGTTCTTACTTTGACCATAGTTCTTAGTGATCCATGCATTGGCATAGAACTCTTGAACCATTAGGATGCCGACTTGTTGGATGGGGTTTGTTAGAACTTCCCAACCACTTCTTTGGATTTCATGTCGGATCTCCGGATACTCATTTCTCTTGAGCTTGAAAGGGACCTCGGGGATCACCTTCTTCTTGGCCACAACATCATATAAGTGGTCTTGATGAGCTTTGGAGATGAATCTTTCCATCTCCCATGACTCGGAGGTGGAAGCTTTTGTCTTCCCTTTCCATTTTCTAGAGGATTCTCCGGTCTTGGGTGCCATCAATGGTAATGGAAAAACAAAAAAGCTTATGCTTTTACCACACCAAACTTAGAATATTGCTCGCCCTCGAGCAAGAGAAGAGAGAATAGATGAAGAAGAAGAAGAAAATATGGAGGAGATGAGGGAGAGGTATATTCGGCCAAGAAGGGGAAGAGAAGGTGGTGTTGTGTGAAAATGAGGAAGAATGGAAGGCTTTATATAGGGAGGGGAGGGGGTTTAGTTTCGGCCATATAGGGTGGGTTTGGGTGGGAAATTGATTTTGAATTTTGAAGGTAGGTGGAGTTTATGAGGTAGGTTTATGGGGAAGAGTGGATGGATGTGAGTGGTGAAGTGGTGATAGGGAAGGGAGATTGAGGTGATTGGTGAAGAGTTTTAGGGAAGAGTGTTTATTGGGAAGAGAGGATGAACATTGAGAAGAGGGAAGAGAGTGAGTGGTGGTAGGTGGGGATCCTGTGGGGTCCACGGATGCTGTGTTGATCCTGTGGGGACCACAGATCCTGAGGTGTCAAGGATTTGCATCCCTGCACCAATTAGGCATGTAAAATGCCTTTGCATGCAATTTTGGCATTTAAACACCGAATTGATGCTTGTTCTGGGCGTTCAGCGCCCAGATGTAGCATATTTCTGGCGTTGAACGCCAGCCAGATGCTTGTTTCTGGCGTTCAGCGCCAGCTCTTCCTCAGTGTGCATTTCTGGCATCTGAATGCCAGGATGCTGCTTGTTTCTGGCGTTCAACGCCAGATCCATGCTCTGTTCTGGCGTTGAACGCCAGCCAGATGCTCCTTACTGGCGTTTAAACGCCAGTAAGATCCTCCTACAGGGTGTGATTTTTCTTCTGCTATTTTTGATTTCGTTTTCAATTTTTATATTTATTTTGTGACTCCACATGATCATGAACCTAATAAAACATGAAATAACAATGAAAATAAAAATAAAATTAGATAAATAAAAATTGGGTTGCCTCCCAACAAGCGCTTCTTTAATGTCAATAGCTTGACAATGGGCTCTCATGGAGCCTTACAGATGTTCAGAGCATTGTTGAGACTCCCCTACACCAAACTTAGAGTTTGGATATGGGAGTTCAACACCAAACTTAGAGTTTGACTGTGGCGGCTCTGGTTGACTCTGTTTTGAGAGAAGCTTACTGTGCCTCTTTTCCATGTTTACAGAAGGATGTCCTTGGGTCTTAAACTCAAGGGAGTCCCCATTCAATTGAAGGACTAGTTCACCTCTGTTAACATCAATCACAGCTCTTGCTGTGGCTAGGAAGGGTCTTCCAAGGATGATGGATTCATCCTCATCCTTCCCAGTATCTAGGATTATAAAATTAGCAGGGATGTAAAGGCCTTCAACCTTTACTAACATGTCCTCTACTTGTCCATAAGCCTGTTTTCTGGAATTGTCTGCCATCTCTAATGAGATTCTAGCAGCTTACACCTCAAAGATTCCCAGTTTCTCCATTACAGAGAGTGGCATGAGGTTTATTCCTGACCCAAGGTCACATAGAGCCTTCTCAAAGGTCATGGTGCCTATGGTACAAGGTATTAGGAACTTTCCAGGATGCTGTTTCTTCTGAGGCAATCTCAGTTGATCCAATACGTTTAGTTCATTGGTGAACAGGGGAGGTTCATCTCCCCAAGTCTCATTACCAAATAGATTGGCATTCAGCTTCATGATTGCACCAAGGAACTTGGCAACTTGCTCTTCAGTGACATCCTCATTCTCTTCTGAAGAGGAATACTCATCAGAGCTCATGAAGGGCGTAAAAAGGTTTAATGGAATCTCTATGGTCTCTAGATGAGCCTCAGAGTCCTTTGGTTCCTCAGAGGGAAACTCCTTATTGATCACTGGACGTCCCAGGAGGTCTTCCTCCTTGGGATTAACGTCCTCCTCCTCTCTTATGGGTTCGGCCATGATGGTTATATCAATGGCCTTGCACTCTCCTTTTAGATTCTCTTCTGTATTGCTTGGGAGAGTACTAGTAGGGGTTTTAGTGATTCTTTTACTCAGCTAGCCCACTTGTGCTTCCAAATTTCTAATGTAGGACCTTGTTTCATTAATGAAACTTATAGTGGCCTTAGATAGATCAGAGACTAAGTTTGCTAAATTAGAGATATTTTGTTCAGAGTTCTTTGTCTGTTGCTGAGTGGATGATGGAAAAGGCTTGCTATTGCTAAGCCTGTTTCTTCCACCATTATTAAAGCCTTGTTGAGGCTTTTGTTGATCCTTCCATGAGAAATTTGGGTGATTGATCCATGAGGGATTATAGGTGTTTCCATATGGTTCAACCATCTAATTCACCTCTGCTATTGCAGGGTTCTTAGGATCATAGGCCTCTTCTTCAGCAGATGCCTCTTGAGTACTGTTGGATGCAGGTTGCATTCCATTCAGACTCTGAGAAATCATATTGACTTGCTGAGTTAATATTTTATTCTGAGTCAATATGGCATTCAGAGTATCAATTTCAAGAACTCCCTTCTTCTGAGGCGTCCCATTACTCACAGGATTCCTCTCAGAAGTGTACATGAACTGGTTATTAGCAACCATGTCAATGAGTTCTTGAGCTTCTGCAGGCGTTTTCTTTAGGTGAATGGATCCACCTGCAGAAGTATCCAATGACATCTTTGCTAATTCAGACAGACCATCATAGAATATATCCAGGAAGGTCCATTCTGAAAGCGTGTCAGAAGGACACTTTTTGGTCATTTGCTTGTATCTCTCCCAAGCTTCATAGAGGGATTCACCTTCCTTCTGTCTGAAGGTTTAAACATCTACTCTAAGCTTACTCAGCTTTTGAGGAGGAAAGAACTTGGCTAAGAAAGCCGTGACCAACTTATCCCAAGAGTTCAGGCTATCCTTAGATTGAGAGTCCAACCATACTCTAGCTCTGTCCTTTACAGCAAAAGGGAAAAGCATGAGCCTATAGACTTCAGGATCTACTCCATTAGTCTTAACAGTATCACA
>NC_029789.2:67860501-67861381 GCF_000816755.2 Arachis ipaensis | reverse complement strand
GAGTTATAGGTGTTTCCATAAGGTTCACCTAAGTAATTTACCTCTGCTATTGCAGGGTTCTCAGGATCATAAACTTCTTCTTCAGAAGATTCCTCTTGAGTACTGTTGAATGCAGCTTGCATTCCATTCATACTCTGAGAAATCATATTGACTTGCTGAGTCAATATTTTATTCTGAGCCAATATGGCATTCAGATTATCAATTTCAAGAACTCCCTTCTTCTGAGGCATCCCATTATTCACAGGATTCCCTTCAGAAATGTACATGAACTGGTTATTAACAACCATGTCAATAAGTTCTTGAGCTTCTGCAGGCGTTTTCTTTAGGTGAATGGATCCACCTGCAGAAGTATCCAATGACATCTTTGCTAATTCAGACAGACCATCATAGAATATATCCAGGAAGGTCCATTCTGAAAGCGTGTCAGAAGGACACTTTTTGGTCATTTGCTTGTATCTCTCCCAAGCTTCATAGAGGGATTCACCTTCCTTCTGTCTGAAGGTTTAAACATCTACTCTAAGCTTACTCAGCTTTTGAGGAGGAAAGAACTTGGCTAAGAAAGCCGTGACCAGCTTATCCCAAGAGTTCAGGCTATCTTTGGGTTGAGAGTCCAACCACACTCTAGCTCTGTCTCTTACAGCAAATAGGAAAAGCATGAGCCTGTAGTCTTTAGGATCTACTCCATTAGTCTTAACAGTATCACAGATTTGCAAGAATTCAGTTAAGAACTAAAAAGGATCTTCAGATGGAAGTCCATGAAACTTGCAGTTTTGTTGCATCAGAGAAACTAATTGAGGTTTCAGCTCAAAATTGTTTGCTCCAATGGTAGGGATGGAGATGCTTCTTCCATGTAAATTGGAATTAGGTGCAGTAAAGTCAC
>NC_029789.2:67844062-67860472 GCF_000816755.2 Arachis ipaensis | reverse complement strand
TTAGTTGAAAAAGATTTGAAAATCAATTTTGAAAAGATAAGAAGATAAGAAGTTAGAAAAGATATTTTTTTAAAAAGATATGATTAAAAAGATATAATTTTGAAAAAGATAAGATAAAAAGATATTTTTGAAAAGATATGATTGAAATTGGTTTTGAAAAAGATTTGAATTTTAAATTCACAATTAATGACTTGATTCACAAGAAATCACAAGATATGATTCTAGAACTTAAAGTTTGAATCTTTCTTAACAAGTAAGTAACAAACTTGAAATTTTTGAATCAAAACATTAATTGTTGATGATATTTTCGAAAATATGATATAAAATTAAGAAAAAGATTTTTGAAAAATATTTTTAAAATTTTCGAAAATAAATAAGAAAAATGACAAAGATATGATTTTTGAAGATAATTTTGAAAAAGATAAGATTTTCAAATTGAAAATTTGATTTGACTCATAAGAAACAACTAGATTTTAAAAGTTTTTGAAAAAGTCAATCCAAATTTTCGAAATTTTATGTGTGAAAAACATGAAAAATGATTTTTGATTTTTTTGAATTTTTAATGATGAGAGAGAAAAACATGAAAAATGATGCAATGCATGAAAATTTTGGATCAAAACATGTGATGCATGCAAGAACACTATGAATGTCAAGATGAACACCAAGAACACTTTGAATGTCACGATGAACACCAAGAACTTATTTTTGAAAAATTTTCAAGAAAAGAAAGCATGGAAGACACCAAACTTAGAAATTTTTCATGTATAGACACTATGAATGCAAGAGTGCATATGAAAAACAAGAAAAGACACAAAACAAGAAAATATGAAGATCAAACAAGAAGACTGGCCAAGAACAACTTGAAGATCATGAAGAACACTATGAATGCATGAATTTTCGAAAAATGCATAAAATTTTTTAGAAAAAATGCAATTGACACCAAACTTAAAAATTGACTCAAGACTCAAACAAACAACACAAAATATTTTTGATTTTTATGATTTTATGATTTTTTTTTTTGGATTTTTCGAAAATTAATGTGAAAAAGAAAAATAAGGATTCCAAAATTTTTAATATGAATTCCAAGAATCTTGCACTCTTAGTCTAAAGCTCCAATCTGAGGGTTAGACATGGCTGAATAGCCAGCCAAGATTTAGAAGATACAAATCAGTCATACAACAGCAGGTGGATTAGGAACAGCTAGCTTGCTCTTGTGATGATGGTTTGGAAGCCTCAGTCCAACAGAATTTAGACACGGCTTTACAGCAAGCCAGGCTTCAACATGCTTCATGAAACATTAGAATTCATTCTTAAAAATTCTGAAATAATTTTCGAAAACAAAGGAAAAATTTTTGAAAGATTGTTGAAAAATTTTTTGAAAACTTTTTGAAAATAAAATAAGAAGAAAATTACCCAATATGAGCAACACGATGAACCGTCAGTTGTCCAAACTCGAACAATCCCCGGCAACGGCGCCAAAAATTTGGTATGCGAAATTATTACTCTGAGGTTGTAAAATTTGTTGTTCATTCTCTCCCTGGCAATGGCGCCAACAAACTGGTGCACAATACCATGGTCCAAACATGACTTCACAACTTCGCACAACTAACCAGCAAGTGCACTGGGTCGTCCAAGTAATAAAACCTTACGTGAGAAAGGTCGATCCCACGGAGATTGTCGGTTTGAAGCAAGCTATGGTCACCTTGTAAATCTCAGTCAGGCGGATATCAAATGGTTATGGAGTTTTCGAAAATAAATAATAAATAAATAGAAAATAAAGATAGAAACACTTATGTAATTCATTGGTGGGAATTTCAGATAAGCGTATAGAGATACTTTTGTTCTTCTGAACTTCTGCTTTCTTGCTGTCTTCATCCAATCAGTCCTACTCCTTTCCATGGCAAACTTTATGTAAGGGCATCACCGTCGTCAATGGCTACATCTCATTCTCTCTGTGAAAATGGTCCGATGCGCTGTCACTGCATGGCTAATCATCTGGAGGCATCACCGTTGTCAATGGCTACATCCCATCCTCTCTGTGAAAATAGTCCGATGCGCTGTCACTGCATGGCTAATCATCTGGAGGTTCTCGATCATACTGGAATAGGATTTACTATCCTTTTGCGTCTGTCACTACGCCTAGCACTCGCGAGTTTGAAGTTCGTCACAGTCATTCAATCCCTGAATCCTACTCAGAATACCACAGACAAGGATTAGACTTTCCGGATTCTCATGAATGCCGCCATCAATCTAGCTTATACCATGAAGATTCTGATTAAGAGATCCAAGAGATAATCATCCAATCTATGGTGGAACGGAAGTGGTTGTTAGGCATGCGTTCGTATGGGAATGATGATGATTGTCACGTTCATCACATTCATATTGAATTGTGAATGAATATCTTAGAAGCGGAATAAGTTGAGTTGAATAGAGAAACAGTAGTACTTTGCATTAATTCGTGAGGAACAGCAGAGCTCCACACCTTAATCTATGGAGTGTAGAAACTTTACCGTTGAAAATACATAAGTGAAAGGTCCAGGAATGGCCGAATGCCCAGCCCCCAAACATGATCAATATGATCTAAAGATGAACTAAAAATCATAAGATGATCCGAAGATGTAAATACAATAGTAAAAAGTCCAATTTATACTAAACTAGTTACTAGGGTTTACAGAAGTAAGTAATTGATGCAAAAATCCACTTCCGGGGCCTACTTGGTGTGTGCTTGGGCTGAGCTTGAAGTTTACACGTGCAGAGGCTTCTTCTGGAGTTGAACGCCAAGTTGTAACATGTTTTTGGCGTTCAACTCTGGTTTGTGACGTGTTTCTGGCGTTTAACTCCAGACTACAGCGTAGAACTGGCGTTCAAAGCCCTTTTGCGTCGTCTAAACGCGGCCAAAGTATGAACTATTATATATTGCTGGAAAGCCCTGGATGTCTACTTTCCAACGCAATTGGAATCGCGCCATTTTGAGTTCTGTAGCTCCAGAAAGCCCACTTTGAGTGCAGGGAGGTCAGAATCCAACAGCATCAGCAGTCCTTCTTCTACCTCTGAATCTGATTTTTGCTCAAGTCCCTCAATTTCAGCCAGAAAATACCTAAAATCATAGAAAAATACACAAACTCATAGTAAAGTCTAGAAATGTGAATTTAACATAAAAACTAATAAAAACATTCCTAAAAGTAACTAGATCCTACTAAAAACATACTAAAAACAATGCCAAAAAGCGTATAAATTATCCGCTCATCAGTGATTTTTGCATTAAAACTAATAAAAATATAATAAAAAGTAACTAAAACATACTAAAAACTATGTAAAAACAATGCCAAGAAGGGTATAAAGTTAAGCTTGAGCACAAAACACTTAGAGTCACGACTAGGCTCAATGTGCAAAGCACTAAAGAAAAGAAAGAAAAAAAAGCTATGTTCAAGAATCAAATAGAGCCTAAAGAAGAAAATCTATAATATCATCCGAGTTCTCGTTCTGAAGGATACCAATGCTTCTAAGCTTCAAAGGATAGTGAGATGCCAAACATAGTCAGAACTAAAGTTACATTAGACCCACTGATGCCAGGGCATTTTGGCCATTTTCACTGACCTTTTCTTTACTGTTTTTAAGGTAGTTTCATGCATTTCCTTAGAAGATAAGCTAGTTTTGGGTAGATATTCACTTACATCTTGATTCAAGCATACATTGTGCACTTTACATGATTTCATGAGAATTTTGTATGAATTATATGACAAATTGGATGATGCATGACTCATGACTTGGACTAGAACTTTGATGCACTTTGTTGCTTGATTTCAGGACAAAGGAAGCAAAGAAGAACCACGTTAGCAGTCACGTTAGTCCCACTAACGTGACCTCTAACGTGGAATGGGTGCTAACTTGCAAAGTTAATGAGAAAGGTAATCGCAAATAACGCCCTCGAAGCCATCATAAGCCCACATTAAGAGTCACGTTAACTAAGTTAACGTGAACTCTAACGTGGAAGAAGACAACAAGGCCAACGTTAGTGACACTCTCCTTTGTCACTAACGTTGGACCAAGCTCATAATTGGCCACGTTAGTTGCCACGTTAACTTAGTTAACGTGGACTCTAACGTTAAGAAGCAAAAGAGAAGCCAACGTTAGTGACATTCACCTTTGTCACTAACGTTGGCCAAGCCTCCATAAGCCACGTTAACTTAGTTAACGTGGAAGCTAACGTGGAGAGAGCAACTGATAGCCAACATTAGTGACACTTACCTTTGTCACTAATGTTGGGGTAAACTACCATGAGCCACCATGAGCAACGTTAACTCCCACGTTAACTTAGTTAACGTGGAAGCTAACGTGGATAAAGAGATGATGAGCCAACGTTAGTGACACTCACCTTTGTCACTAACGTTGGGGATGGCTAGCATTACTACGTTAGAAGCCATGTTAACCTAGTTAACACGGACTCTAACGTGGGAAAGGGGCACATTAGAACGTTAGTGACAAAGGTAAGTGTCACTAACATTCTCGAAGAATTGGCACTGCTACGTTAGAAGCCACGTTAACCTAGTTAACGTGGACTCTAACGAAGGGACAAGGGGGGACTCTCCACGTTATTGGGAAAGGTAAGTCCCAATAACGTGTGCGAAGGACCAAGAGGCAACGTTAGTGGTCACGTTAGTGCCACTAACGTTGAAGTCAACGTGATCATATTTGGGTTAGAAATGTTAGTGAAAAAGGTGATTGTCACTAACGTTCATTCCATTTACTTTTATGAGCAATTACCCCATTCCCGTTTAAGATTCTGCAATTTACTTTCCGCCATTTACATTCATCTCTTCATTTCTAGCATTTACTGTTTCTGCTATTTACTTTCCCGCCATTTAATTTTCTGCAAATCTCAAATCAAATTCTGGTTCGCTCAACTAGAACATTCCTCTAATTAAAGTTGCTTGATCAATCAATCTCTGTGGGATTCGACCTCACTCTATTGTGAGTTTTTACTTGACGACAAATTCGGTACACTTGCCGAAGAAAATTTGTTGAGAGACAAGTTTTGTGCGTATCAAGTTTATGGCGCCGTTGCCGGGGATTGATTTTGTATCAACAATGATTAAGTTGAAGGATCACTAGATTGAGCATTTTTCTTTTGTTTGATTTAAATTTCTGTTGAGTCAATTCGCTTTCAGTTTTAGTTAATTTCTTCCCTTCCCCCTACTTTTTCGTTTATTTTTTTTAGTTATTTACAATTCAGTTCACTAACCCACTAACTGTTTGATATATTGCATCACTCACACTAACAATAATTCTAACAGAATACTTTCTAGATCTGTTTCCTTGCTTGTACCTTGTTGGTTGTTTGACAGGGAGGAGAAGCGGGGCTTCAACTTCCTTTGATTCTGAACCTGAGAGGACCTTCCTTAGATTAAGGAGGGAAGCAAGAGGAAAAAGAATAGTGGGTGCTGAGGAAGAGGAAGAATACTTTGAACTAGACATGGAGGAGAATATGGAGAACATTCATGAAGAAAAGGCTCACAACCATGGCAGAGAAGGTCTAGCAAATCATGCTGGGCAAGAGAGAAGAGTTATAGGCTCCTACATCAACCCAAAACCAGGAAACTGTGGGAGTAGCATTCAAAAGCCAACCATACATGCCAACAACTTTGAACTAAAACCTCAGCTCATCACCCTTGTTTAGAACAACTGTTCATTCAGAGGAGGCGTCCAAGAAGACCCCAATCAACATCTAACCACCTTCCTGAGGATATGCAATACTGTGAAGTCTAATGGCGTTCATCCTGACACCTATAGACTACTTTTGTTCCCTTTCTCACTCAAGGATAAGGCATCTAAATGGCTGAAATCCTTCCCTAAGGAGAGTTTGACAACCTGGGAAGATGTGGTGAACAAATTTTTAGCCAGATTCTATCATCCTCAAAGAATCAACAGGCTGAGAGCTGAGGATCAAACTTTCAGGCAGCAGGATGGTGAGACTCTATATAAAGCATGGGAGAGGTTTAAGGACCTAACAAGGAGGTGTCCACCAGATATGTTCAATGAATGGGTGCAGCTACACATTTTCTATGAAGGCCTTTCTTATGAATCAAAGAAAGCAGTAGACCACTCATCCGGGGGATCTCTGAACAAGAAGACCATTGAGGAGGCCATAGATGTCATTAAAACTGTAGCAGAGAATGACTACTTCTATGCCTCCGAAAGAGGGAACACTAGAGGAGTAATGGAGCTAAACAATATAGATGCTCTGCTGGCCCAAAAGAAGCTCATTACCAAGCAATTAGCTGACCTCACCAAGAAGATGGAGAGGAACCAAGTAGCAGCAATCACCACCTCATCAACAACCCAAGAGGGAGTGAATGCAGAGGCAGAGAGTGAGCAGGAGCAAGCCAACTACATTGGGAATTCACCTAGACAAAATCATGACCCATACTCCAAGACCTATAATCCTGGTTGGAGGAATCACCCACACTTTGGGTGGGGGAATCAACAAGATCAAAGCCAAGATCAGAGACGTCACAACCCCAATAACAATGCAGCTCACCAACAATTCACACAGAGAACATATCAACACCACCATAACAACACCTCTCCTCATCCATATAAAAACCAAAATAACACTCCTAATCCTTCTACCTCCAATCCCAACCTACCATTATCTGATGACAGACTCTCAAGGATTGAGAACCTGCTTGAAGGCATATGCAAAGAGATTCAAGACAACAAGGTGTTCAAGGAGGAAGTGCGAGCAAATTTTAAGAACCAGGGAGACACCATCAAGAGGTTGGAATCTTAAGTTGGGTATCTCTCTGAGCAAATTCCCAAACCTACAGATGGATTCCCAAGTGACACAGAGAAAAATCCGAGAGGTGAAACAAATAAAGTAAGATGGGAAGATTGCAAGATGGTCACTATAAGTGGTAAGGAGACTGAGGACAAGCCAAACAAGCCGTCAGAACAACCTGGAGATACCTCAGCAGAGAAGAAGGAAAAAGATCACCAAGAACCAAAAATCTCGCAACAGGAGCTGCTGAGACTCTATGCACCCTTTCCCCAACTACTCAATGGTGCTGTGGAGAAGAGAATATACTCAAGATTTCTTGACTTGTTTGCATCTCTGCATGTAAACATACCATTCATCAAGGCCATCCAACAAATGCCTGCATACATCAAGTATATGAAGGAACTGCTTCCCAAGAAAAGCTCACTCAAGGGAGGCCAAACTATAGTGATGAACAAGGAGTGCAGCGCCCTCATTCAACCAGAGTTGCCTACAAAAAGAAAGGACCCAGGGAGCTTTCACATCCATTCATGAATTCCAACCCAAACTTGACAAACACTTGGTGAAATCCTTATTAGGCAGTATATAGTGAAGAATAAGTTTGGTGTTCAAAGCATGCCGAGAGAGCATGAATGCAAACCAGAGCATGCTAATCTTGGAGCCTTGAACAAAACCTTTTCATCACAGTGCTACAAACTAAGTTTGGTGTCACCCAAGGTGCCACCAATGTGCATATAAGGATACACAGTTAGTTAGTTAGTTGGTGTTCATGAATAAACAATCTTGTTCGTTTTCTTTATTATTCTAGCCATAAAGTTTAATTTCTCAACGATATTAATTTTTCTTATTTTTATAGGAAAAGGGAAAGGAGCATTGAAGGGGATTGATTGGACAATTAAATGAGGAAGGTTCAGACACCACAAAAGGAGGGTACTACACACGTGCCTCAAGGAGGGATGCATTGGAAAATATTGCCATGCAACAATTAAAAAAAATGAGACCCTCAAAGACCGGGCAACACCCTTCATAAAGTTGATGATCCTTGTCCTTTCTCCATGCTGAACCCCATCCGTCCATCTCACACTCAAATCATCTATCCAAACCCTTCATTTGCCCATCACTTCCATATATAAGTAGCTCTCCCTCCATACCCCCTTCACATTCCAAATGCCCAGCTTAACATCCCCCTCTCAGAACCAAACCATTCTTACCACATTAAAAACATTCCCCCTCACTGCCTTCATTGCACTCAATCCCAAACAACCAAAAGTCTCCACACCCTTACCACCTTCACACATTAACTCCCATTCATGGCATATTCAAGCTCTAAAAGAAGGAAGGGAAAGGAACCTATGGAGCAACACCCATATGATGAAAAGAAATTTAGAAGCTTGCACCATGCATTGCAGTACGGGTGGATGGTTGATAAGGAAATAATATATGAACTTGGATTTCAAGTCAGAAAGAATGAGTGCCGGAAATCACGACGAAGGTAGAAAAGAGGCGATGGGAGCTCCTCACTGATCCAGTTGTTAAGGTAAATGCAAATCTTATAAGTGAGTTTTATGCAAATGCGGTCCGATATGATAAGGCCGATAAGTCATATACAAGCTTTGTGAGAGGAAAGATTGTGGATTTCAATCCCATGAGTGTCAAGAGGGCATTAAAGCTACGGTCCATACCGTTTGAAGAAGAGAGTTATCATTCAAGAATGGACAACAACCCCAATTATGACCAGATTGTGCAAGATATTTGTGTACCCAGAGCTGACTGGGAAAGATATGAGGATAGGAGACCAAGGTTCATCAAGAGAGCAGACCTCACTCCGGAAGCAAAGGGGTGGTTCGAAATTGTAAGGAGATCCATCCTCCCAGCAGGGAACAACTTGGAGGTAAACCTCAAGAGAGCCACAATGGTGCACTGTATACTCAAAGGAGGAGAGATCAAGGTTCATGAACTCATAGCCGCAGGCATTAGAAAGATGGCAGAGAAAAGCGACTCAAGAAGAAAGTTAGGTTACCCCAGCACTATTTATCGACTATGCAAGAAAGTTGGGGTGGTGTTTGAAGATGAGGACCCCGTGTGGATAAAAGAGGGCATTCCAATAACCGTTCGACGGATGCATGCTGCCGCAACCCCCCTGCCTCAACGGAAGCAAAGGAAGAGGCCAGCCCCTCAAGTAGTAGAAGGACAAGTCTTAGAGGGGCAAACACCAACTATAGGAAGCCATTGATGGCCTATCTAGACAATATTTGGAAAGCCAAGGAGCACAGAAAGAGCTTCAATTACAGATGATGGGGCAGCAAGAGGAATCACTTTCAAGATGGATGACTCAACAAGGGGAGTGGCAAAAGAAAATGATGGAGCAGCAACTGAGTCAAGGACAACAATGGAGTGAAACATTCCACAGGATAGAACAAAGGCAAAATGAACAACAAGAATCCATCCAGAAGCTAATTGGTATGCGAAATTGCTACTCTGAGGTTGTAAAATTTGTTGTTCGTTCTCTCCCTGGCAATGGCCCCAATAACTGGTGCACAATACCATGGTCCAAACATAACTTCACAACTTTGCACAACTAACCAGCAAGTGCACTGGGTCGTCCAAGTAATAAAACCTTACGTGAGTAAGGGTCGATCCCACGGAGTTTGTTGGTATGAAGCAAG
The DNA here is from genome assembly GCF_000816755.2 of Arachis ipaensis. NCBI lineage: Eukaryota > Viridiplantae > Streptophyta > Magnoliopsida > Fabales > Fabaceae > Arachis > Arachis ipaensis. The sequence goes on along the minus strand of NC_029789.2, from coordinate 67,851,031 downwards.
CTATGGTCATCTTGTTAACCTCAGTCAGGTGGATATCAAATGGTTATGGAGTTTTCGAATAATAATAATTAATAAACAGAAAATAAAGATAGAAATACTTATGTAATTCATTGGTGAGAATTTCAGATAAGTGTATAGAGATGCTTTCGTTCCTCTGAATCTCTGCTTTCCCGCTGTCTCCATCCAATCAGTCTTACTCCTTTCCATGGCAAACTTTCTGTAAGGGCATTACTGTTGTCAATGGCTACATCTCATCCTCTCTGTGAAAATGGTCCAAATGCTCTGTCACGGCATGGCTAATCATTTGGAGGTTCTTGATCATACTGGAATAGGATTTACTATCCTTTTGCGTCTGTCACTACGCCCAGCACTCGCGAGTTTGAAGTTCGTCACAGCCATCCCTTCCCAGATCCTACTCGGAATACCACATACAAGGTTTAGACTTTCCAGATCTCAGGAATGGCCATCCATGGGTTCTAACTTATACCATGAAGATACTAATAACTCAGACTCGGTCCCCTGTATTAGATATCTAAGAGATACTCATTCTAGCTTGGTTGCATGTAGAACGGAAGTGTTTGTCAGGCACGCGTTCATAAGTGAGAATGATGATGAGCGTCACATAATCATCACATTCATCATGTTCTTGGGTGCGAATGGATATCTTAGAAGCGGAATAAGTTGAATTGAATAGAAAATAGTAGTACTTTGCATTAAATAATGAGGAACAGCAGAGCTCCACACCTTAATCTATGGAGTGCAGAAACTCTACCATTTGAAAATACATAAGTGATAATGGTCCAGGCATGGCCGAATGGCTAGCCCCCAAACGTGATCAATATGATCCAAAATTGAACTAAAAATTATAAGATGTCTAATACAATAGTAAAAAGTCCTATTTATACTAAACTAGTTACTAGGGTTTACAGAAGTAAGTAATTGATGCATAAATCCACTTTTGGGGCCCACTTGGTGTGTGCTTGGGCTGAGCTTGAAGTTTACACGTGCAGAGGCTTCTTTTGAAGTTGAACGCCAAGTTGTAACGTGTTTTTGGCGTTCAACTCTGGTTTGTGACGTGTTTCTGGCATTTAACTCCAGACTGTAGCGTAGAACTGGCGTTCAACGCCCTTTTGCATCGTCTAAACTCGGCCAAAATATGGACTATTATATATTTCTAAAAAGCCCTGGATGTCTACTTTCCAACACAATTGGAAGCGTGCCATTTTGAGTTCCGTAGCTCCAGAAAATCCACTTTAAGTGCAGGGAGGTCAGAATCCAACAGCATCAGCAGTCCTTCTTCTACCTTTGAATCTGATTTTTGCTCAAGTCCCTTAATTTCAGCCAGAAAATACCTGAAATCACAGAAAAACACACAAACTCATAGTAAAGTCCAGAAATGTGAATTTAACATAAAAACTAATAAAAACATCCCTAAATGTAACTAGATCCTACTAAAAACATACTAAAAATAATGCCAAAAAGCGTATAAATTATCCGCTCATCACAACACCAAACTTAAATTGTTGCTTGTCCCCAAGCAACTAAAAATCAAATAGGATAAAAAGAAAAGAATATACTATAAATTCCAAATTATCAATGAAACATAGCTCCAATCAGATGTGTGGGACTTGTAGCTTTTTGCCTCTTGAATAGTTTTGGTATCTCACTTTATCCATTGAGGTTCAGAATGATTGGCATCTATAGGAACTCAGAGTTCAGATAGTGTTATTAATTCTCCTAGTTCAGTATGTTGATTCTTGAACACAGCTACTTTATGAGTCTTGGCCGTGGCCCTAAGCACTTTGTTTTCCAGTATTACCACCGGATACATAAATGCCACAGACACATAATTGGGTGAACCTTTTCAGATTGTGACTCAGCTTTGCTAAAGTCCCCAATTAGAGGTGTCTAGGGTTCTTAAGCACACTCTGTTTTTGCTTTGGACCTTGACTTTAACCGCTCAGTCTCAAGTTTTCACTTGACACCTTCACGCCACAAGCACATGGTTAGGGACAGCTTGGTTTAGCCGCTTAGGCCAGGATTTAATCCTTTAGACCCTCCTATCCACTGATGCTCAAAGCCTTGGGATCCTTTTTATTTACCCTTGCCTTTTGGTTTTAAGGGTTATTGACTTTTTGCTCTTGCCTTTTGGTTTTAAGAGCTTTTGGCTTTTTCTGCTTGCTTTTTCTTTTTCTTTCTTTTTTTTTCGCCATTTTTCTTCTCTTTTTTTTTTCTGCAAGCTTTGTATTCACTGCTTTTTCTTGCTTCAAGAATCATTTTTATGATTTTTTCAGATTATCAAATAACATGTCTCCTGTTCATCATTCTTTCAAGAGCCAACATATTTAACATTCTTAAACAACAACTTCAAAAGACATATGCACTGTTCAAGCATTCATTCAGAAAACAAAAAGTATTGTCACCACATCAATATAATTAAACTAAGTTCAAGGATAAATTTGAAACTCATGTACTTCTTGTTCTTTTGAATTAAAAACATTTTTCATTTAAGAGAGGTGATGGATTCATAGGACATTCATAACTTTAAGACAAAGTTACTAAATACTAATGATCATGTAATAAGACTCTAACATAGTTAAGCACTTAACATAAAGAAAACGAAAAATAGAAAATTTGAGAACAAGGAATGAGTCTACCTTAGTGATGGTGGCGTTTTCTTCTTGAGGAACCAATGATGTCCTTGAACTCTTCTATGTCTCTTCCTTGTCTTTGTTGCTCCTCCCCCATTGCTTTTTGATCTTCTCTAATTTCATGGAGGATGATAGAGTGCTATTGATGTTCCACCCTTAGTTTTCCCCAATAATTGTGTGGAGGAAAATGTATCCCCTGAGGTATCTCAGGGATCTCTTGATTTGCAGTCAAATGTTCTACCACTGAGCTATAGACCCTTGAGATGAATCTCTCCATCTCCTATGACTTGGAAGTCGAAGATTTTGTCTTCCCTTTTCTCTTTCTAGAGGTTTCTCTGGCCTTAGGTGCCATCAATGGTTATGGAAAAACAAAAAAGCTATACTTTTACCACACCAAACTTAGAATGTTGCTCGCCCTCGAGCAAAAGAAGAAAGAATAGTAGAAGAAGAAGAAGATATGGAGGAGATGGAGGGATGTGTGTATTCGGCTATATGGGTGGGATTGGGTGGGAAAGAGATTTTGAATTTTGAAGGTAGGTGGACTGTATGATGGTTTTGGAGGGGAATTGGCGGTGATTGGTGAAGGGTTCTTGAGAAAGGGTGATATAGGATTATGAGGAGGTAAGGTGAGTGGAAGTTTGTGGGGATCCTGTGGTGTCCACAGATCCTGAGGTGTCAAGGATTTACATCCCTGCACCATTGAGGCATGTAAAATGCCTTTGCATGCAATTCTGGCATTTAAACGCCGAATTGGTGCTTGTTCTGGGCGTTCAGCGCCCAGATGCAGCATGTTTATGGCGTTGAACGCCAGTTCTATGCTTGCTTCTGGTGTTCAGCGCCAGCTTTCCTCAGTGTGCATTCCTGGCGTCTGAACGCCAGGATGCTGCTTGTTTTGGGCGTTCAACGCCAGATCCATGCTCTGTTCTGGCGTTCAACGCCAGCCAGATGCTCCTTACTGGCGTTTAAACACCAGTAAGCCCTTCCTCCAGGGTGTGATTTTTCTTCTGCTATTTTTTATTCTGTTTTTGATTTTTTTATTTATTTTGTGACTCGACATGATCATGAACCTAATAAAACATGAAAGAACAATGAAAATAAAAATAAAATTAGATAAATAAAAATTGGGTTGCCTCCCAACAAGCACTTCTTTAATGTCAATAGCTTGACAGTGGGCTCTCATGGAGCCTCACAGATAATCAGAGCAAGGTTGAGACTTCCCAACACTAAACTTAGAGTTTGGTTGTGGGGGTTCAACACCAAACTTAGAGTTTGGTTGTGGCCTCCCAACACCAAACTTAGAGTTTGATTGTGGGGGCTCTGTATGACTCTGTTTTGAGAGAAGCTTACTGTGCCTCTTTTCCATGTTTACAGGGTGATAACCTTGTGCTTTAACCACAAGGGAGTCCCCATTCAATTGAAGGACTAATTCACCTTTGTTAACATCTATCACAGCTCCTACTGTGGCTAGGAAAGGTCTTCCAAGGAAGATGCATTCATCCTCATCCTTCCCAGTATCTAGGATTATGAAATCAGCAGGGATGTAAAGGTCTTCAACCTTTACTAACATGTCCTCTACTAGTGCATAAGCCTGTTTTCTTGAGTTGTCTACCATCTCTAGTGAGATTTTGGCAGCTTGCACCTCAAAGATTCCCAATTTCTCCATTACAGAGAGGGGCATGAGGTTTATCCCTGACCCAAGGTCACATAGAGCCTTCTCAAAGGTCATGGTGCCTATGGTACAAGGTATTAGGAACTTTCCAGGATCCTGTTTCTTCTGAGGCAATCTCAGTTGATCCAATGCATTTAGTTCATTGGTGAACAGGGGAGGTTCATCTCCCCAAGTCTCACTACCAAATAAATTGGCATTCAGCTTCATGATTGCACCAAGGAACTTGGCAACTTGCTCTTCAGTAACATCTTCATTCTCTTCAGAAGAAGAATAATCATCAGAGCTCATGAAGGGCATAAGGAGGTTTAATGGAATCTCTATGGTCTCTAGATGAGCCTCAGAGTCCTTTGGTTCCTCAAAGGAAAACTCCTTGTTGATCACTGGACGTCCCAGGAGGTCTTCCTCCTTGGGATTCACGTCCTCCCCTTCCTTCTTAGATTCGGCCATGATGGTTATATCAATGGCCTTGCACTCTCCTTTTGGATTTTCTTCTGTATTGCTTGGGAGAGCACTAGGAGGGGTTTCAGTGATCTTCTTACTCAGCTGGCCCATTTGTGCCTCCAAATTTCTAATGGAGGACCTTGTTTTATTCATGAAACTCAGAGTGGCCTTAGATAGATCAGAGACTAAGTTTGCTAAATTAGAGGTATTTTGTTCAGAGTTCTCTGTCTGTTGCTGAGTGGATGATGGAAAAGGCTTGCTATTGCTAAACCTGTTTCTTCCACCATTATTAAAGCCTTGTTGAGGCTTTTGTTGATCCTTCCATGAGAGATTTGGGTGATTTCTCCATGAGGGATTATAGGTATTTCCATATGGTTCACCCATGTAATTCACCTCTGCTATTGCAGAGTTTTTAGGATCATAAGCTTCTTCTTCAGAAGATGCCTCTTGAGTACTGTTGGATGCAGCTTGCATTCCATTTAGACTCTGAGAAATCATATTGACTTGCTGAGTCAATATTTTGTTCTGAGCCAATATGGCATTCGGAGTATCAATTTCAAGAACTCCCTTCTTCTGAGGCATCCCATTACTCACAGGATTCCTCTCAGAAGTGTACATGAACTGGTTATTAGCAACCATGTCAATGAGTTCTTGAGCTTCTTCAGGCGTTTTCTTTAGGTGAATGGATCCACCTGCAGAAGTATCCAATGATATCTTAGCTAATTCAGACAGACCATCATAGAATATATCCAGGATGGTCCATTCTGAAAGCATGTCAGAAGGACACTTTTTGGTTAGTTTCTTATATCTCTCCCAAGCTTCATAGAGGGATTCACCTTCTTTTTGTCTGAAGGTTTGAACATCCACTCTAAGCTTACTCAGTTTTTGAGGAGGAAAGAACTTGGCTAAGAAAGCCTTGACCAGCTTATCACAAGAGTTCAGGCTATCTTTAGGTTGAGAATCCAACCATATTCTAGCTCTGTCTCTCACAGCAAAAGGAAAAAGCATGAGCCTGTAGACTTCAGGATCTACTCCATTAGTCTTAACAGTATCACAGATTTGCAAGAATTCAGTTAAAACTGAAAGGGATCTTCAGATGGAAGTCCATGAAACTTGCAGTTTTGTTGCATCAGAGAAACTAATTGAGGCTTAAGCTCAAAATTGTTTGCTCCAATGGTAGGGATGGAGATGCTTCTTCCATTTAAATTGGAATTAGGTACAGTAATGTCACCAAGCATCCTCCTTGCATTATTATTATTTTCGGCTGCCATCTCCTCTTCCTGTTCGAAAATTCCTGTAAGGTTGTCTCTGGATTGTTGTATTTTAACTTCTCTTAGTTTCCTTTTCAGAGTCCTTTCAGGTTCAGGATCTGCTTCAACAAGAATGTTGTTGTCCTTGCTCCTGTTCATATGACAAAGAAGGGAATAACAAAGAAAATATGGAATTCTCTATGTCACAGTATAGAGATTCCTTTGTGTGAGTAGAAGAAGAAAAGAATGTAATGTAAGGAAAGAAAAGGGAGGAGAATCCAAGCACAAGGGTGAGGAGAGCAGAGATATGAGATGAAGAGAAGTGTTAGTAAATGAATAAATAAATAGAAGGAGATGAGAGGTGACAGGATTTTTGAAAATTAAAAATTAAAATTTAAAGTTAAATTTCAAAAATAGTTTTTGAAAAGGGTTAGTAATTTTCGAAAATTAGGAATGAAATAAAATTAAAATAAAAAATTAAATTAATTAGTTAATTAAAAAGAACAATGATGAAAGAGAAAAACAAAAAAAATGACTCACAACATGAAAATTATGAATCAAAACACATGATGCATGCAAGAACACTATGAATGTCACGATGAACACCAAGAACACTTTGAAGATCAAGATGAACATCAAGACTTATTTTTGAAAAATTTTCAAGAAAAGAAAACATGCAAGTCACCAAACTTAGAAATTTTTCATGTATAGACACTATGAATGCAAGAATGCATATGAAAAACAAGAAAAGACACAAAACAAGAAAATATGAAGATCAAACAAGAAGACTGGCCAAGAACAACTTGAAGATCATGAAGAACACTATGAATGCATGAATTTTCGAAAAATGCATACATTTTTAGAAAAAAAATGCAATTGACACCAAACTTAAAAATTGACTCAAGACTCAAACAAGAAACACAAAATATTTTTGATTTTTTATGATTTTTATGATTTT
>NC_029789.2:67838580-67843980 GCF_000816755.2 Arachis ipaensis | reverse complement strand
AAAAAGAAAAATAAGGATTCCAAAATTTTTAATATGAATTCCAGGAATCTTGTGCTCTTTAGTCTAAAGCTCCAATCTGAGGGTTAGACATGGCTTAATAGCCAGCCAAGCTTTAGTATGCTATTACATGCATTGAAGTGATTAGTTGAATCCTCAGTCAAAAGGAATTTACACATGGCTTTACAGCCAGCCAGGATTCAACAAATCATCATTAAACACTAGAATTCATTCTTAAAAATTCTGAAATAATTTTCGAAAACAAAAGGAAATTATTTTTTTTCGAATATTAATTGGGAAAAACGAAAAAGAAGAAAATATTTTTGAAAAATTTTTGAAAACTTTTTGAAAACAAAATAAGAAGAAAATTACCCAATCTGAGCAACACGATGAACCGTCAGTTGTCCAAACTCGAACAATCCCCGGCAACGGCGCCAAAAACTTGGTATGCGAAATTGCTACTCTGAGGTTGTAAAATTTGTTGTTCGTTCTCTCCCTGGCAATGGCGTCAATAACTGGTGCACAATACCATGGTCCAAACATAACTTCACAACTTCGCACAACTAACCAGCAAGTGCACTGGGCGTCCAAGTAATAAAACCTTACGTGAGTAAGGGTCGATCCCACGGAGATTGTTGGTATGAAGCAAGCTATGGTCATCTTGTTAATCTCAGATAGAAACTCTACCGTTTGAAAATACATAAGTGATAATGGTCCAGGCATGGCCGAATGGCCAGCCCCCAAATGTGATCAATATGATCCAAAGTTGAACTAAAAATCATAAGATGTCTAATACAATAGTAAAAAGTCCTATTTATACTAAACTAGTTACTAGGGTTTACAGAAGTAAATAATTAATGCATAAATCCACTTCTGGGGCCCACTTAGTGTGTGCTTGGGCTGAGCTTGAAGTTTACACGTGCAGAGGCTTCTTTTGGAGTTGAACGCCAAGTTGTAACGTGTTTTTGGCGTTCAACTCTGGTTTGTGACGTGTTTCTGGCGTTTAACTCCAGACTACAGCGTAGAACTGGCGTTCAACGCCCTTTTGCGTCCTCTAAACTCGGCCAAAGTATGGACTATTATATATTGCTGGAAAGCCCTGGATGTCTACGTTCCAACGCAATTAGAAGCGCGCCATTTGGAGTTTTGTAGCTCCAAAAAATCTACTTTGAGTGCAGGGAGGTCAGAATCCAACAGCATCAGCAGTCCTTCTTCTACCTCTAAATCTTATTTTTGCTCAAGTCCCTCAATTTCAGCCAGAAAATACCTAAAATCACAGAAAAACACACAAACTCATAGTAAAGTCCAGAAATGTGAATTTAACATAAAAACTAATAAAAACCCACCAACGTGACCTCTAACGTGGAATGGGTGCTAACTTGTAAAGTTAATGAGAAAGGTAATCGCCAATAACGCCCTCGAAGCCATCATAAGCCCACGTTAAGAGTCACGTTAACTTAAGTTAACGTGGACTCTAACGTGGAAGAAGACAACAAGGCCAACATTAGTGACACTCTCCTTTGTCACTAACATTGGACCAAGCTCATAATTGGCCACGTTAGTTGCCACGTTAACCTAGTTAACGTGGACTCTAACGTTAAGAAGCAAAAGAGAAGCCAACGTTAGTGACATTCACCTTTGTCACTAACGTTGGCCAAGCCTCCATAAGCCACGTTAACTCCCACGTTAACTTAGTTAACGTGGAAGCTAACGTGGAGAGAGCAATTGATAGCCAACGTTAGTGACACTTACCTTTGTCACTAACATTGGGGTAAACCACCAAGAGCCACCATGAGCAACGTTAACTCCCACGTTAACTTAGTTAACGTGGAAGCTCATGTGGATAAAGAGATAATGAGCCAACGTTAGTGACACTCACCTTTGTCACTAACGTTGGGGATGGCTAGCATTACTACGTTAGAAGCCATGTTAACCTAGTTAACGTGGACTCTAACGCGGGAAAGGGGCACATTGGAACGTTAGTAACAAAGGTAAGTGTCACTAACATTCTCAAAGAATTGGCACTGCTACGTTAGAAGCCACGTTAACCTAGTTAACATGGACTCTAACGTAGGGACAAGGGAGGACTCTCCACGTTATTGGGAAAGGTAAGTCCCAATAACGTGCGCGAAGGACTAAGAGGCAACTTTAGTGGTCACGTTAGTGCCACTAACGTTGAACGGAGTGATAAGTAACAAGGAGATGTAAACTGACAGAAAAGTAAAGAAAGCAATAAAGTGCAGAAAAGTAAAATGACAAGAAAAGTAAATGTAAGAACTAAAAATAAAATGAACATTGGGATCAAGAGATATTGCAATCCTCCGGATCATGTTCATTCTCATCTCTTCCTCAATCAATGCACTCATTGATCTCCTTGGCAATCTTAAGTGATTGAATTACAATTTCTTGTAATTCAATCTCTTAAATCTTGATCAATAGCCAATTCCTTAGTCAATTGCTCATGAGAAGAGATGAAGTATGGTCACTGATTATACCACATGAATTTCCCAAATCAAGTGTTTAGAGGATTATAGTCACATATCCATCCAATCCCAATTTGGTCCAGCATGTGAAAGCATTTCTAGCTTGATCTCTTCATTCCTCTTCCAAGGTTCAGAAGAGATCCAGGTATGAATAATTTCTTTTCCAAGATAATTACCCAATTGGATGAAGACCGAAAGCTTTCAAGTAAAATCAAGAGAAAAGAAAGAAGAAGAAGAATAAGAACTACAATTGATCCATTGAATCACAATAGAGCTCTCTAACCCAATGAAAAGAGTTAGTTGATCATTGCTCTACCAAAATAGAAAAGAAAGAAAGTGCAGAAAAGTAAAGATGAAGATTGAAACTGAAATTGAAACTTCAAAATTCATAAATGAAAATTACAACTAAAATGAAACTACTCCTAAGGAAGAAAAGAAGAGAAAAGGAAGAAGAGTGGTTGAGGGGAGGGGTCCGAAGACCCACTTCCCTTGGAGTGTGCCAATTCACAGAAGTTCGAATTGGTCTTTACTCTCTCCCCCTTCCTTCAATTCTCCAGAATTCCAGAATGTTTTGAATGTAAAAACTAAGACCTTTATATAGGCTCTCCTAAATTAGAAAATGAAAATAAAAGCAAATTACAATAAAATGAAAATTCCTATTCTAGATGCTTCTTGTGGTCTTAATTGGTTGACAATTGTGGGCTTGCTTGCTTGAGCTTTGAAGTGGACTTGAGAGAGAAGTGAGTTAAGTTGAGGCCCAGGTGCTAAAGTTAGTGCTAAATTTAGCCACACTAACGCTACAAGTGTGGCGTTAGTGCTAGAGTTATTGTGGCTAACGTTGCACTTGCTGCCCAGTTGGTGTTTTTGGGGCTTAAAAGATGCCTCTTGTTTGTGCTCAAATTTCATGCCCACTATAGAGTATTATATATCGTTGGAGAGCTCTGAATGTCAGCTTTCTAACGCAACTAGAATCACCGCAATTGGACCTCTGTAGCTCAAGTTATGCTCCTTTGAAGTGGACAAGGTCGCTGGCATATAAGCCAACGTTACTGGAAATGTTGGTTGCCAATAACGCTAGCGATCAGGGCTTCTTTATTGCCAGTTTCTGAAGCACAAACTTAGTGTCCACCCCATACTATTATACATTGTTCGAAAGCCCTGGATGTCTACTTTCCAATGCCTTTGGAAGCGCATCATTTGGAGCTCTACAACTCGAGTTACACTTCTTGGAAGGTGAAGAGGTCAGTTGGCCTTAATACAGGTTGATACCATGTTCATCATTGCACTTTTGGGGCAGGTTTTCTCCCTCAAATTTAGTGTCAACAATGTAGTGTCATATATGCTTGGAAAGCTCTGGAATCCTACTTTCCAATGCCACTAGAATCACCTTATTTGGAGTTTTATGGCTCAAGTTATGCGTGTTTGAACAAGGCATGGTCAGGCTGCCAGGTGGGACTTTTGCCCACGTTAACTTCCACGTTAACTAAGTTAACGTGGGAGTTAACGTGGCTCTTTGTGGCTTGTGTTGGCAACGTTAGTGACAATGTTTGGTGTCACTAATGTTGTCGACAACTTCTTCTTCTTCACGTTAACTTCCACGTTAACTAGGTTAACGTGGGAGTTAACGTGGCTTCTTGGGGATAGTGTGTGTTCATCTCAACGTTAGTGACAATGTTTGGTGTCACTAACGTTGTCGACCACTTTGTTTCCTCACGTTAGCTTCCACGTTAACTAGGTTAACGTGGAAGTTAACGTGGCTTAATGTGACTTGGCCAACGTTAGTGATAATGTTGAATGTCACTAACGTTGGCTTCCCTCCTTTCTTCTTAACGTTAGAGGCCACGTTAACTAAGTTAACACGGCAACTAACGTGGCCACTTATGAGCTTGGTCCAACGTTAGTGATAATGTTAAGTGTCACTAACATTGGCTCCATTTCCTTTCTTCAAAGTTAATGCCACTAACTTTTCTCACTAACGTTGGGGCTTTCCTTCCTTCCACGTTAGTGCCCACGTTAGTCTAACTAACGTAGCCACTAGCGTGGCTTCTTCTCTTCTTCTTTTGCCCTGAAATCAATCAAACAAAGTGCATCAAAGTCTTGCTCTTATTCATAGGATCATGCATCATCCAATTTATCATATAATTCATGCAAAATTCTCATGAAATCATTCAAAGTTCACAATGTTTGCTTGAATCAAGATGTAAGTGAATATCTACCCAAAACTAGCTTATTTCCTAAGAAAATGCATGAAACTACCTTAAAAACAGTAAAGAAAAGGTCAGTGAAACTGGCCAAAATGCCCAGGCATCACAACACCAAACTTAAAGCTTGCTTGTCCCTAAGCAAGTACTGGAACAAGAGAATGATGAATGGAATGCCAAGAGAAATGAGTCATTCTTGTGGAAGTCATGTCCCTGGTTTTATGGTGGTTTCATGCATAGCAACTTAGATTCATTCCTGGCTTTCAGACCTTTATCAAGTCTTAGAATACTCACTGTGATTGCATCCCATGAGACTTTTATTCATTGATCCTTTTGTTGTCATTTCAGGGCTTATTTTTGTTCTTAAGCTAAGTGCTCTATAAGGGGGCAACTCTTTAAAATAAGCTTTCAGCCAACACTCCGGAACCAGTTGGTTCAAGGTGCTAGGTGTTGAAGCACCCCTAAGGACTTACTTGCTCAAGTCTCTCCCCCATACATACACACCACAGGCACATAGTTTGTTTGTTTTCTTTTCTTGAGACCTTGGTGTCCAGCACCTCTTTGGGTTACTAAATGCTCTGTATTGAGGGTTACTCTTGACAGTGGACTTTCAGCTGATAATCCCGAGTTAGTTAACCCAAGTTACCAAGTGATAAGGCACCCCTAAGAGCTTATTCATCCAAGTAGATCCCTCACACAGGAGCACCACAGACACATGC
>NC_029789.2:67832952-67837182 GCF_000816755.2 Arachis ipaensis | reverse complement strand
GAACCAGTTGGTTCAAGGTGCTAGGTGTTGAAGCACCCCTAAGGACTTACTTGCTCAAGTCTCTCCCCCATACATACACACCACAGGCACATAGTTTGTTTGTTTTCTTTTCTTGAGACCTTGGTGTCCAGCACCTCTTTGGGTTACTAAATGCTCTGTATTGAGGGTTACTCTTGATAGTGGACTTTCAGCTGATAATCCCGAGTTAGTCAACCCAAGTTACCAAGTGATAAGGCACCCCTAAGAGCTTATTCATCCAAGTAGATCCCTCACACAGGAGCACCACAGACACATGCCTCAAGATTAAAACCATTGGTGCCTAGCCTTATTGCTTACTTTTTTTTCTTTTATTCTTCCACTTTCATTGTTCTTTCCCTCTTTCTTATTAGGATCTTCTTATTTAGCTAGTCTCATGGGGTGTGTCTCAAGCATAGTATTCATGACAGATAGTTGTCTTCCCACCCTTGTGGTTAAACCAACTTAGCTAACTTATGATCACACCATAAACTCATGAACTCATTCCATAGTATGAACTCTACTCTGGTCTTTTAAAAACACTCATTCTCCTTTCATTTGATTCAAAAGGGACAAGCACACAAGTAAGCAAAGTAAGGATGCAGTAATGACATTCAGACTAGAAAGCACAGCCTTAATCAATAAAAAGTTTAAAAGACAGAATTATCATGCTTATTCACAAGGAACAAGCACACATACATACAAAGAACTTAGAAGACAATCATGTAATTGAATGTACTGGAAATAAGTAAGAGGAAAAAGGAACTTTACCACCTTGTAGTTCATCTTTATTGTTGTTGCCCTTCTTCTCCTACTTTTCTCCCTTCCCACACCAATTTAGACTAATTGCTTGTCTTCAAGCAGCAAATAAAACAGTGGTGGTGGGGTCTATGATGGGTCATGAACGTCTTACATACTGAAATGTAAGTGATGTATGTGGTTGAGCAAGCAAAAATTAAGGGTAACACTGCAAGCCTAAGAAGCAAAGGGATTATGATTATACAAACAAGTGGTGTTGCTGGATACATTGCATAGAAAAATAAGTGGCACGCCAAATTTAGTGTGACACTTTCTCTTAGAATTGATGCAAGTATCCAGAAAGATTGAAAACAGATTGTTGTAGGTCAACACCAAACTTAGAATGTGATCATATGCCAATTTTATTTGGAAAGAAGCTGAGTAAAAAACTGTTGTATTAATAACAAAATCACCAAGAGCCAAAGCTGTCACGAACAGGGGCTTCTTGGTGATGCATTAACACAAACAGTTAGAGAGCATAGAAAATAAAGAAATAAAGCAATTACATGAATAAAGCAAAACAAAAGAAAATGTCTAATCTAGGTAATCAACCAACCGGTAGTTTGTTAATCACAATTAATCCCCGGCAACGGCGCCATAAACTTGATGCGGGTGGAAACTTGTCTCTCAACAAATCTCCCTTCGGCAAGTGTACCGAATTTGTCGTCAAGTAAAAACTCACAATAGAGTGAGGTCGAATCCCACAGAGATTAACGGATTAAGCAATCAATGGTTAATGGATTATCCTAGTTAGACGAATCATATTGGAGTGATAAGTAACAAGGAAATGTAAACTGACAGAAAAGTAAAGAAAGCAATAAAGTGCAGAAAAGTAAAATGACAAGAAAAGTAAATGTAAGAACTAAAAATAAAATGAACTTTGGGATCAAGAGATATTGCAATCCTCCGGATCATGTTCATTCTCATCTCTTCCTCAATCAATGAACTCATTGATCTCCTTGGCAATCTTAAGTGATTGAATTACAATTTCTTGTAATTCAATCTCTCAAATCTTGATCAATAGCCAATTCCTTGGTACTCTCTCCCCCTTCCTTTAATTCTCCAGAATTCCAGAATGTTTTGAATGTAAAAACTAAGGGCTTTATATAGGCTTTCCTAAATTAGAAAATGAAAATAAAAGCAAATTACAATAAAATGAAAATTCCTATTCTAGATGCATCTTGTGGTCTTGATTGGTTGACAATTGTGGTCTTGATTGGTTGACAATTGTGGGCTTGCTTGCTTGAGCTTTGAAGTGGACTTGAGAGAGAAGTGAGTTAAGTTGAGGCCCAGGTGCTAAAGTTAGTGCTAAATTTAGCCACACTAACTTTACAAGTGTGGCGTTAGTGCTAAAGTTATTGTGGCTAATGTTGCACTTGCTGCCTAGTTGGTGTTTTTGGGGCTTAAAAGATGCCTCTTGTTTGTGCTCAAATTTCATGCCCACTATAGAGTATTATATATCTTGAAAAGCTCTGAATGTCAGCTTTCTAACGCAACTGGAATCACCTCAATTGGATGTCTGTAGCTCAAGTTATGCTCATTTGAAGTGGACATGGTCGCTGGCATATATGCCAATGTTACTGGAAATGTTGATTGTCAATAACGCTAGCGATCAGGGCTTTTTTTTGCCAGTTTCTGAAGCTCAAACTTAGTGTCCACCCCATACTATTGTATATTGTTGGAAAGCCCTGGATGTCTACTTTCCAATGCCTTTGGAAGCGCATCCTTTGGAGCTCTACAACTCAAGTTACACTTCTTGGAAGGTGAAGAGGTCAGTTGGCCTTAATACAGGTTGATACCATGTTCATCATTGCATTTTCGGGGCAGGTTTTCTCCGTCAAATTTAGTGTCAACCATGCAGTGCCATATATGCTTGGAAAATTCTGGAATCCTACTTTCCAATGCCACTGAAATCACCTCATTTGGAGTTTTGTGGCTCAAGTTATGCGTGTTTGAAGAAGGCATGGTCAGGCTGCCAAGTGGGACTTTTGCCCACGTTAACTAAGTTAACGTGGGAGTTAACGTGGCTCTTTGTGGCTTGTGTTGGCAACGTTAGTGACAATTTTTGGTGTCACTAACGTTGTCGACAACTTCTTCTTCTTCACGTTAACTTCCACGTTAACTAGGTTAACGTGGGAGTTAACGTGGCTTCTTGGGGATAGTGTGTGTTCATCCCAACGTTAGTGACAATGTTTGGTGTCACTAACGTTGTCGACCACTTTGTTTCCTCACGTTAGCTTCCACGTTAACTAGGTTAACGTGGAAGTTAACGTGGCTTAATGTGACTTGGCCAACGTTAGTGATAATGTTGAATGTCACTAACGTTGGCTTCCCTTCTTTCTTCTTAACGTTAGAGGCCACGTTAACTAAGTTAACGCGGCAACTAACGTGGCCACTTATGAGCTTGGTCCAACGTTAGTGATAATGTTAAGTGTCACTAACGTTGGCTCCATTTCCTTTCTTCAAAGTTAATGCCACTAACTTTTCTCACTAACGTTGGGGCTTTTCTTCCTTCCACGTTAGTGCCCACGTTAGTGTAACTAACGTAGCCACTAACGTGGCTTCTTCTCTTCTTCTTTTGGCCTAAAATCAATCAAACAAAGTGCATCAAAGTCTTGCTCTTATTCATGGGATCATGCATCATCCAATTTATCATATAATTCATGCAAAATTCTCATGAAATCATTCAAGGTTCACAATGTTTGCTTGAATCAAGATGTAAGTGAATATCTACCCAAAACTAGCTTATTTCCTAAGAAAATGCATGAAACTACCTTAAAAATAGTAAAGAAAAGGTCAGTGAAACTGGCCAAAATGCCCAGGCATCAGTAAGTGTCACTAACGTTCTCGAGGAATTGGCACTGCTACGTTAGAAGCCACGTTAACCTAGTTAACGTGGACTCTAACGTAGGGAGGAGGGAGGACTCTCCACGTTGTTGGGAAAGGTAAGTCCCAATAACGTGTGCGAAGGACCAAGAGGCAATGTTAGTGGTCACGTTAGTGACACTAACGTTGAAGTCAACGTGATCATATTTTGGTTAGGAACGTTAGTGAAAAAGGTGATTGTCACTAACGTTCTCGAACCCACACTTTCACTTAACGTTGACACCACTAACGTCCTGAGTTAAAGTCCCTGCCTACTTCACCTTTTCTCTCTGCAAGCAAAGCTAAGCCCAATGAAAAGGATAACTGCTTCAAACTCAAGATTCAGAGGCCCATACCCAAGACTTGAAGAGCCAACTAGAAGATGAGAAGAGTAGTATATATAGGAGTAGCTTTGAATTAGTTAGAGAGTTGGGAACTATAGGGAGCCTTTGGCATAGAACTACTCTCTGAATTTTACTTTCTCTACACTTCTAGTTTTACTTTCATCATGTATTCTCCATCTTGGTTTTCATTTTCCAGAGCTATGAACAA
>NC_029789.2:67819041-67832862 GCF_000816755.2 Arachis ipaensis | reverse complement strand
GAGCAATTGACCAAGGAATTGGCTATTGATCAAGATTTGAGAGATTGAATTACCAAGAAATTGGAATTCGATCACTTAAGATTGCCAAGGAGATCAATGAATGCATTGTTTGAGGAAGAGATGAAAATGAACTTGATCTGGAGAATGCAACATCTCCTGAGCCCAATGAACTCCCCATTTCTGATCTTACTCATTCTCTTTAATTTCTTCCATTTACTTTTATGAGCAATTACCCCATTCCCGTTTAAGATTCTGCAATTTACTTTCTGCCATTTACATTCAGCTCTTCATTTCTAGCATTTACTATTTCTACTATTTACTTTCCCGCCATTTAATTTTCTGCAAATCTCAAATCAAATTCTGGTTCGCTCAACTAGAACATTCCTCTAATGAAAGTTGCTTGATCAATCAATCTCTGTGGGATTCGACCTCACTCTATTGTGAGTTTTTACTTGACGACAAATTCGGTACACTTGCCGAAGAAAATTTGTTGAGAGACAAGTTTTGTGCGTATCACCCACTCAGTGACTACATATGAGCTTAAATGAACACTCGAGTCTTAGGCATTTTCTCTTCTTGGTCCTATATTATTTTGGTTGCTTGAGGACAAGCAACAGTTTAAGTTTGGTGTTGTGATGCGTGAGCATCTTGTACCCTTTTTCCCTTCATTTTCTAGTTGTTTTTAGTTAGAAATTATTAAGTTTTATCATTATTTTAGTGCAAAAATTCTCTTTGGATGCTACCTTGAGTTGTTTTGGTGTTTTTATGATTTCGGGTTAAATTCGAGCAAATTTTGCAGAGTTTTGTGCAAAAACAAAGGAAAAAAGTAGATGTTGTCAAACCTAACCTCTTTGCATTCCAATGAGTATAATTTGAGATACAGAGGTCTAATTGATGTGGTTTTAACGGCGCTAGAAAGCCAACTTTTAGAGCTTTCCAACGATATATAGTAGTCTATATTTTTCTTCTGGAATCACTGCCAAATCTAGCGCTAAACGCCGAGCCTGGCGTTTAGCGCCCAGGAAGACAAAACTCACTACCCATTTCTGGCGCTCAACACCAGAAAAATGCCAGAACTAGCCATTTCCAGCGCTGAATGCTAGAAAAATGCCAAAATTTGGGTCAAACTCACCCAAGGGAGCATCTTTAGTGAGATTTAGCTTTTAATTGTTATCTTTTATCTTATTTTACTTATTTTTATTTACAAACAAAATCTTTTAGGTTTAGACTTTATTATTTTATTTTAGTATCAAATAAAACTAGGTTAGATAAAAAAGGAAAAAGATTTACCCTTCAAGGGGAGCTTCTCTCTTCCGCACTCTTCACATTTCAGAACCCTAGATTTTCTCTGTAAGTCATGAGCCACTAAACCTCCTTGGTTAAGGTTAGGAGCTCTGTTTATTTCTATGGGTTAAGACTATTGCTTTTCTATTTTAATTAATGTATTAATTCAATTTCAAGGATTGTTTTCGTTCTTAATCTTATGAATCTAGGTAGAACGAGAGTATGACCCTTATTCTACATGAGTTCTTGTGATTCTTGAGAGAGTTATCTCTCTTGAACAACAACATGGAAACAAATTTCTCCTAAATTTCTAATTACATGAACTAATTGGGATATGTGACATATAATCCTGTTAAATTTGGGTAATTAGGGTTTTGTGGCTATAAACTAGTTTTGCACTTAACCCTCTAATCGGAATTAAGTGACCACGAGAGTGGCGGTTAATGAAGGATAAAGGAGGCTAAATCACTAAGAGATTAGGGTTTAGTCATTTACAGTTTATCATGGAATGAATCATGCATTGTTAAAAAAGTTTGTAAGAACTTTTAATCTGAAAAAGCAAATATCTCCGAAACCTTAACTGTTTTCTCTCAATGTTTTTACACCAAACCTTTTATGTGCTTTCGTTATTCTTTTGTTTATTATTTTATGCAAACTACACCATCAAACAAACTTTTTTGTTTGTCTAACTAAGCCAATTGGATAAACATTGTTGTTTATTCTGACAATCCTCATGGGATCAACCCTCACTCACGTGAGATATTACTTGGATGACCTGATGCACTACTGGTGCACGAAATTGTGATCTCAACGGTGCCAAAAACTTGGTGCGCACGATTATAATCTCAACTCCTTTTCACAACTCCGCACAACTAACCAGCAAGTGCAGTGGGTCGTCCAAGTAATAACCTTACGTGAGTAAGGGTCGATCCCACAGAGATTGTCGGCTTAAAGCAAGCTATGCTCATCTTGTAAATCTCAGTCAGGCAGATTCAAATGGTTATGGGATTTTGATAATTAAAATATAAATAAAAATAAAATAAGATAGATATACTTATGTAATTCATTGGTAAGAATTTCAGATAAGCGTATGGAGATGCTTTATTCCCTTTGAATCTCTGCTTTTCCACTGCCTCCATTCAATCCTTTATACTCCATTCCATGGCAAGCTGTATGTTGGGGGATCATCGTTGTCAATGGCTACCGTCCGTTCTCTTAGTGAAAATGGTCCAAATGCACTATCACCGCACGGCTAATCATCTGTCGGTTCTCACTCATGCTGGAATAGGATCCGTTGATCCTTTTACGTCTGTCACTACGCCCAACACTTGTGAGTTTAAAGCTCGTCACAGTCATCCCATCCCAGATCCTACTCAGAATACCACAGACAAGGTTTAGACATTCCGGATCTAAAGAATACTGCCAATTGATTCTAGCTTATACCACAAAGACTCTAATCTGAACCAGGAGCCCAAGAGATAAACACTCAAGCTATTGCGGATAGAACAGAAGTGGTTGTCAGGCACGCGTTCATATGTGAGAATGATGATGAGTGTCACGGATCATCACATTCATCAGGTTGAAGTACAAGTGAATATCTTAGAATAAGAATAAGCTTGAATTGAATAGAAAAACAATAGTACTTTGCATTAATTCATGAGGAACAGCGGAGCTCCACACCTTAATCTATGGGGTGTAGAAACTCCACCGTTGAAAAATACAAAAGTGAAAGTGGTCAAGGCACGGCCGAATGGCCAGCCCCCTAAACGTGATCTCTGAACATAAAATTATCCAAAAGATGTGAAATAAATCACTAAAGGTAGTTTTTATACTAAACTAGTAGCTAGGGTTACATAAGATAAGTAAATGATGCAGAGACACTTCCGGGCCCACTTGGTGTGTGCTTGGGCTGAGCATCGAGCTTCCATGTGTAGAGACTCTTCTTGGAGTTAAACGCCAGGTTGTAGCCTGTTTCTTGCGTTTAACTCTGATTTGCAACCTATTTCTGACGTTTAACTTCAGAATAGGGCAGGAAGTTGGCGTTTGAATGCCATTCTCAAGCTTTTCGCTTGACACCTTCACGCCACAAGCACATGGTTAGGGACAGCTTGGTTTAGCCGCTTAGGCCAGGATTTTATTCCTTTAGGCCCTCCTATCCATTAATGCTCAAAGCCTTGGATCCCTTTTTTTTTACCCTTGCCTTTTGGTTTAAAGGGTTATTGGCTTTTTGCTCTTGCCTTTTGCTTTAAAGACCTCTTGGCTTTTTCTGCTTGCTTTTTCTTTTTCTTTCTTTTTTTATTTTCGCCATTTTCTCTTTTTTTTCACAAGCCTTGTTCTTCACTGCTTTTTCTTGCTTCAAGAATCAATTTTATGATTCTTTAGATTATCAATAACATTTCTCCTTTTTTATTATTCTTTCAAGAGCCAACAATTTTAACATTCATGAACAACAATATCAAAAATATGCACTGTTCAAGCATTCATTCAGAAAACAAAAAGTATTGCCACCACATCAAAATAATTAGACTAATCTCAAGGATGAATTCGAAATTCATGTACTTCTTGTTCTTTTGCTTTTAGAACATTCTTCATTTAAGAAAGGTGATGGATTCATAGGACATTCATAGCTTTAAGACATAGACAATGGACACTAATGATAATGTAATAAAGACACAAACATAAATAAACATAAAGCATAGAGAATGAAAACAGAAAAAAATAAATAGACAAGGAGATTAAGGAATGGGTCCACCTTGGTGAGGGTGGCGTCTTCTTCCTCTTGAAGAACCAATGGTGCTCTTGAGCTCCTCTATGTCCAGAGGTGACAAATGAGGTGAGAAAAGGCTAACCTTGCCAAAGTGGAGGATTTATCAGCCACCTTGTAGAGTTCTTGAGGTATAATCTCATGAACTTCCACTTCCTCCCCAATCATGATACTATGGATCATGATGGCCCGATCCACAGTTACTTCGGATCGGTTGCTAGTAGGAATGATAGAGCGTTGGATGAACTCCAACCATCCTCTAGCCACAGGCTTAAGGTCCGGTATTCTCAATTGAACCGGCTTGCCTCTTGAGTCAACTTTCCATTAAGCTCCTTCCACACATATGTCTATGAGGACTTGGTCTAACCTTTGATCAAAGTTGACCCTTCTAGTGTAGGGGTGTGCGTTTTCTTGCATCATTGGCAAGTTGAACGCCAACCTTACATTTTCCGGACTGAAATCTAAGTATTTCCCCCGAACTATTGTAAGCCAATTCTTTGGATTTGGGTTCATACTTTGATCATGGTTCCTAGTGATCCATGCATTTGCATAGAACTCTTGAACCATTAAGATTCTGACTTGTTGAATAGGATATGAGAGTACTTCCCATCCTCTTCTTCTAATCTCTTGTCAGATCTCCGGATATTCACCCTTTTTGAGCTTAAAAGGGACCTCGGGGATCGATCACCTTTTTCTTGGCCACAACTTCATAGAAGTGGTCTTGATGGACCTTTGAGATGAATCTCTCCATCTTCGATGACTCATAGGTGAAAGCAATTGCCTTCCCTTTCCTCTTTCTTGAGGTTTTTCTGGCCTTAGGTGCCATTAATGGTTATGAAAAAACAAAAAGCAATGCTTTTACCACACCAAACTTAAAAGGTTTGCTCGTCCTCGAGCAAAATAAGAAGGAAAATAGTAGAAGAAGAAGAAAATAGAGGAGATGAAGGAGAATAGTGTATGGATGTGAGTGGTGAAGAGTATTTGGGTAAGAGATATGGAGGTGATTGGTGAAGGATATTTGGGGAAGAGTGTTATGAAAGGGTGTGAAGAGGAGAGAAGAAGAGGTGGGGTAGGTGGTGATCCTGTAGGTCCATAGATCCTGAGGGGTCAAGGACTTAGCATCCCTGCTCCATTTAGGCGTGCAAAATGCCCTTAGAGTGCACTTCTGGCGTTAAACGCCAGGTTGCTGCTTGTTTCTGGCGTTTAACGCCAGCTTTTCTCCCATTCTTGGCATTAAACGCCAAGTAGATGCTCTATTCTGGCGTTAAATGCCAGTCTGGTGCCTGTTTCTGGCGTTAAACACCCAGAATGGTGCCAGACTGGGCGTTTAACGCCCATTCTGCTACTCTTACTGGTGTTTAGACGGCAGTAAGCTCTTCCTCCAGGGTGTGCTATTTTTAATGCTTTTTTCATTCTGTTTTTTTATTTTTCAGTTGCTTTTGTGACTTCACATGATCATCAACCTAAAGGGAACATAAAATAACAATGGAAAATAGATAGATATAACTAAATAACATTGGGTTGCCTCCCAATAAGCGCTTCTTTAATGTCAATAGCTTGACAGTGAGCTCTCATGGAGCCTCACAGATAATCAAAGCAGGGTTGGGACCTCTCAACACCAAACTTAGAGTTTGGTTGTGGCCTCTCAACACTAAACTTAGAGTTTGGTTGTGGCCTCCCAGCACCAAACTTAAAGTTTGAATGTGGGGGTTTTGTTTGACTTTGTATTGAGAGAAGCTTTTCATGCTTCCTCTCCATGGTTACAGAAGGAGAACCTTGAGTCTTGAATACAAGGTTGTCCTCTTTCAACTGAAGGACCAACTCTCCTCTGTCAACATTAATCACAGCTTTTGCTGTGGCTAGGAAGGGTCTGCCAAGGCTGATGGATTCATCCTCATCCTTCCCAGTGTGTAGGATTATGAAATCAGCAGGGATATAAAGGCCTTCAACCTTTACTAGCATGTCCTCTACTAGTCCATAAGCCTGTTTCATTGATTTGTCTGCCATCTCTAGTGAGATTCTTGCAACTTGTACCTCAAAGATTCCCAATTTCTCCATTATAGAGAGGGGCATGAGGTTTATCCCTGACCCCAGGTCACAGAGAGCCTTCTCAAAGGTCATGGTGCCTATGGTACAAGGTATGAAGAATTTTCCGGGATCCGGTTTCTTCTAAGGTAATGTCTGCCTCAGTAATGCACTCAGTTCATTGGTGAACAAGGGGTGTTCATCCTCCCAAGTCTCAGTACCGAATAACTTGGCATTCAGCTTCATGATTGCTCCTAGATATTTAGCAACTTGCTATTCAGTGATGTCTTCATCCTCTTCAGAGGAAGAATATTCATCAGAGCTCATGAATGGCAGAAGGAAGTTCAGTGATATCTCTATGGTCTCAGTATGAGCCTCAGATTCTTTTGGTTCCTCAAAGGGAAACTCCTTTCTGTCCAGAAGGCGTCCCATGGGGATTTCCTCACTGAGACTCACGTCCTCTTCACTCTCTCCAAGTTCGGCCATGTTGATCATGGTTATGGCCTTGCACTCTCTCTTGGAATTTTCTTCTGTATTGCTTGGGAGAGTACTGGGAGGAGTTTCAGTAATCTTCTTACTCAGCTGACCCACCTGTGCCTCCAAATTTCTAATGGAGGACCTTATTTCATTCATGAAACTTAGTGTGGTCTTGGATAGATCAGAGATTATGGTTGCCAGGCCAGAATGGCTCTGCTCAGAATTCTCTGTCAGTTGCTGAGAAGATGATGGAAAAGGCTTACTATTGCTAAACCTATTTCTTCCACCATTATTATTATTGAAGCCTTGATTAGGCTTCTGTTGATCATTCCATGAGAAATTTGGATGATTTCTCCATGAAGGATTATAGGTGTTTCTATAGGGTTCTCCCATGTAATTCACCTCTGCTATTGCAGGGTTTTCAGGATCATAAGCGTCTTCCTCAGAAGATGCCTCTTTAGTACTGTTGGATGCAGCTTGCAATCCATTCAGACTCTGAGAAATCATATTGACTTGCTGAGTCAATATTTTGTTCTGAGACAATATGGCATTCAGATTATCAATTTCAAGAACTCCTTTCTTCTGAGGCATCCCATTGTTCATAGGATTCCTCTCAGAAGTGTACATGAACTGGTTATTTGCAACCATTTCAATGAGTTCCTGAGCCTCTACAGGGGTTTTCAAATGAAGAGATCCTCCTGCAGAATGGTCCAATGACATTTTTGACAACTCAGACAGACCATCATAGAATATACTTATGATCTCCATTCTAGAAGCATGTCAGTAGGACACCTTTTGATCAGTTGCTTGTATCTTTCCCAAGCTTTATAGAGGGAATCTCCTTCCTTCTGTCTGAAGGTTTGGATTTCCACTCTAAGCTTGCTCATCTTTTGAGGTGGAAAGAATTTGGCCAGGAAAGTACTGACCAGCTTATCCTAAGAGTTCAGGCTATCCTTAGGTTGTGAATCCAACCATGTTCTAACTCTGTCTCTTACAGCAAAAGGGAAAAGCATAAGCCTGTAGACCTCAGGATCAACTCCATTGGTCTTGATAGTGTCACAGATTTACAAGAATTCAGCAAAAAACTGATGAGGATCTTCCATTGGAAGTCCATGAAACTTGCAGTTCTGCTGCATTAGAGAAACTAATTGAGGCTTAAGCTCAAAGTTGTTTGCTCCAATTGCACGAAGTGAGATGCTTCTTCCATAGAAGTTAGAAGACGGTGTAATAAAGTCACCAAGCATCTTCCTTGCATCTCCACCATTGTTATTAGGTTCGGCCATGTCTCCTTCTTTTTCGAAAATTTCTGTCAGATTCTCTCCAGAGAGTTATGCTTTAGCTTCCCTTGGCTTCCTCTTCAGAGTCCTTTCAGGTTCAGGATCAGCTTCAACAAGAATATTCTTATCCTTGTTCCTGCTCATATGAAAAAGAAGAGAACAGAAAAGAAAATATAGAATCTTCTATGTCACAGTATAGAGATTCCTTATGTGAGTATAAGAAGAGAAGAATAGAAGAAGGAGAAGAGAAAAACTCGAACACAGAGAAGAAGATGGGGTTCGAATTTTGGGTGGGAGAGAAGTGTTAGTAGATAAATAAATAGAAGGAGATGAGAGAGGGTAGAGAATTTGAATTTATTTTAAAATAAAAGGAAAATATTTTTGTTTTTATTTCAAATATTAGTTAAAATTCGAAAAGTCAAAAGAGAAATAAAATTTGAAAAAGATGAGAAATAGTAAACTTTAAAATCAAACAAAAAGTAAGATTAATTGAAAAAGATTTGAAAATCAATTTTGAAAAGATAAGAAGTTAGAAAAGATTTTGAAATTAAGTTTTGAAAAAGATATGATTGAAATCCATTTTGAAAAAGATTTGAAAAGGGAATTATGATGTGTGGAAAACGATCCAACACAAAACTCACCGGCAAGTGTACCGGGTTGCATCAAGTAATAATAACTCACATGAGTGAGGTCGATCTCACAGGGATTGAAGGATTGAGCAATTTTAGTTTAGTGGTTGATTTAGTCAAGCGAATCGAGTGTTGGTTGAGTGATTTGTGATTGCAGAAACTAAATTGCTTGAAATGTAAAGGAAGAGGAGTAGATTGCAGGAAATTAAAGAGCAAAGAAAGTAAATAAGCTGAATCTTAAAGAACAAGTAATGTAAATTGCAGAAACTTAGATTCCAAGAAATGTAAATGGCTGAATCTTAAAGTGCAAGAAATGTAAATTGCTTGAATTATAAAAGGAGTTGGGAATTGGAATTGCAGAAATTAAACAAGAACAAGTGAATTGCAATTAAACAGAAGAGTAGAAAGTGAATTGAAATAAAGTAGATCTAAACAGAAAAGTAGAAATGCTTGAGAAATTAAAACAGAGAATGACTTGTGCTTAAATTGCAGCAAATTAAAGTAGTTGAAGATCTCCGGAGTGGAAGAGACTAGAAAACAAGTCTAGATCTCAAATCCTTCCTTGATCCAACAAGAGCAATTGCAAAAGAAATAAAGAAAAGTAAATTGCAGAATTAAAGAGAACATGAAACAGTAAAGAGAAATTCAAATTCAATTGTGTAACGACCCAACTTCCAATACGTCATGATTGTACCAAAAGTAAGGCGTTACTGACCTGTTTTCCTTATTAACTATTTACTATTAAGCCTTTAGTTCGATATCGCGATTCAATTTTAGTAAAAATACCAGAAATTTTTGTTTTTGTTTATTAAAATCATATAGCAAACATCACCAAGTAATAATAATCACATAATTACTAATAATAATTTCTGTCATACAAAATATTTAAAATAAAACTTAGATACAAATCCTATCCCTCTGTATAAAATAAAAATCTTAAGCAATAAGGGCGAGGGAACTCTATGAAAGCAAATTAACTCATAAATAAATTCTAGAATCGCCCGCAGCTTCAAACTGAATCTTCAAACCTGTATCACTGAAAAGGGTGGAAGATTTTGGGGTGAGAACAAACCACACGTTCTCAGTAGGGAATGGGAATGCCGTAAAAGTAATGATTAACATGCAAATAATTAACTTTGCTTAATAAACATTCTTTGTCAACCATTTGAAATACTTTTTAATCTTACTTTAGATAAATAGTTACTTTCTTTAGATCCCTAAACCCAAAACAAATCTCAATCACAAAATTTGACATATTAAATATCTTTCAGCCACATAATTGATTCTCAGTCACAACAAACAGTTATCAATCATCTCTATACATTCACAAACTACTAGCACAAGTAAGAAACTCAATTAAACACACAAACAAATCGCAATAAAACAAACAACACAATCACAGAGAAGTAATATAAGCAAACACAACCAAATGCAAATGCACAACTAATATGATGCATGTCTGTCCTAAGCAGGCCATGAGCTCACGTGTCGGTTTACACCCTACAACCCGACATTACCTAGGAACAAATCCCAGATATGGCTTCCCTTTGTGTCCTTAGTGCATATGTGTCGGTGGTAAGAATACCACTCCTTCGTGACTACCGGCAGTCGGTGCAAAGCCCGACCCCATTATATACGCACAAGGGGAAGCAGTGATCCTCAGTTTGTGGGCGTCCCCGGGATCATTTCACAAACAAAACAGAGATCTTCAGTTCGTGGGTTATTCCCCGAGATCAATACACAATAACATAGCGATCCTCAGTTCGTGGGTTATACCCGAGATCAATACACAGCAAACAATGATCTTCAGTTCATGGGCTATACCCGAGATCAACATACAACAATTCATGGGTTATTCCCGCAATCAATGATTATCAGTCCGTGGGTTTTTCCTGATGCCAGGGCATCTTGGCCAGTTTCACTGACCTTTTCCTTACTGTTTTTAGGTTAGTTTCATGCATTCTCTTAGGAAATAAGCTAGTTTTGGGTAGATATTCACTTACACCTTGATTCAAGCATACATTGTGCATTTTACATTATTTCATGAGCATTTTGCATGAGTTTAGTGACAAATTGTATGCTGCATTACCCATGACTTGTACTAGAACTTTGATGCACTCTATTGCTTGATTTCAGGACCAAAGGAAGCAAGGAATGGGAGGTAACTTGCAAAGTTAATGAGAAAAGTGATTGCCAATAACGCTCTCGAAGCCATCATTGACCACGTTAAGAGTCACGTTAACTAAGTTAACGTGAACTCTAACATGGAGAGGGGAAGTTGAGCCAACGTTAGTGACACTTAACATTGTCACTAAGGTTGGCAAATGCTCACAAGTGGCCACGTTAGAGTCCACGTTAACTTAGTTAACGTGGCCTCTAACATTAAAAGGGGGAAGAAACGCCAACGTTAGTGACATTCAACATTGTCACTAATGTTGGCCTAAGGAGAAACATACCACATTAACCCCCACGTTAACTTGGTTAACGTGGGAGCTAACGTAAGAAGCAAGAGTGGTCGACAACGTTAGTGACACCCAACATTGTCACTAACGTTGGAAGCAACCACACAACCCCCCAAGGAGCCACGTTAACTTCCACGTTAACTTAGTTAACGTGGAGGCTAACGTGTGAAAAGGAGGATGATGGCCAACGTTAGTGACACTCAACATTGTCACTAATGTTGGAAGGAGCCACACAAGCCACTAAGAGCCACGTTAACTCCCACGTTAACTAAGTTAACGTGGAAGCTAACGTTGATGAGTGAATGATGAGCCAACGTTAGTGACACCCAACATTGTCACTAACATTGGAGATGGCTAAGCAGGTCCACGTTAGAAGCCACGTTAACCTAGTTAACGTGGACTCTAACGTGAGACATAAGGGCACCTTGGAACGTTAGTGACAATGTTGAGTGTCACTAACATTCTCGAAGGATGGCAAGCCCACGTTAAAGAGCCACGTTAACTAAGTTAACATGGGCTCTAACGTGGGAACAAAGGGGGCTTTTCAAAGTTATTGGGAATGTTAATTCTCAATAACGTGTGCGAAGGACTTAGAGGCAACGTTAGTGGCAACGTTTGTGCCACTAACGTTGAAGTTAACGTGGCTTTTACTTAGGAACGTTAGTGAGAAAGTTGATTGTCACTAACGTTTTCGAACTCATATTTTCACTAAACATTAACACCCCTAACGTCCTAAGCTAAAGTCTCTGCCCACTTTACACTTTCTATCTGCAAGCAAAGCCAAGCCCAAATGAAGAAGAAAACTGCTTCAAACTCAAGATCCAAAGGCCCAAGACTTGAAGAGCCAACTAGAAGCTGAGAGAAGTAGTATATATAGGAGTAACTTTGAATTGTTGAGGGTTCTAAAAGAAAGTTGGAAAAGGGAATTACTCTCTGTATTCTACCTTCTCTGCATTTTCTAGTTTTATGATGTATTCTCCATCTTTGTTTTCATTTTCTAGAGCTATGAACAACTAAATCCCTTTCATTGGGTTAGAGAGCTCTGTTGTAATTTGATGGATCATTACTAACTTTCATTATTCTTCTTCTATCTTTTCTCTTGATTTTACTTGAAAGCTTTCGATCTTCATCCAATTGGGTAGTTATCTTGGAAAAGATGCTATTCAAACTTGGATCTCTTTTGAACCTTGAAAGAGGAATGAAGAGAATAGGCTAGAAATGCTTTCTCATGCTGGACCAAATTGGGTTTGGATGGGTATGTGACTATAACACTCTCAATACTTGATTTGGGAAATGCATGTGGTATAATCAGTGACCATACTTCATCTCTTCTCATGAGCAATTAACCAAGGAATTGGCTATTGATCAAGATTTGAGAGATTGAATTGCAAGAAATTGTAATTCAATCACTTAAGATTGCCAAGGAGATCAATGAGTGCATTGATTGAGGAAGAGATGAAAATGAACTTGATCCGGAGGGTTGCAATATCTCCTAAGCCCAATGAACTCCCCATCTCTGATCTTACCCATTCTCTTTAATTTTGCCATTTACTTTTATGAGCAAATCCCCCATTCCCATTTACAATTCTGCAATTTATTTTCAGTCATTTACTTCCAGTCCTTTAATTCTAGCATTTACTTTTCTGTTATTTACATTTCCGCCATTTTATTTTCTGCAACTCTCAACCCAAATTCTGGATTCGCTCAACTAGAACATTCTTCTAATTAAAGTTGCTTGATCAATCAATCCCTGTGGGATTCGACCTCACTCTATTGTGAGTTTTTACTTGACGACAAATTTGGTACACTTGCCGAAGGGAGATTTGTTATGAGACAAGTTTTCCGTGTATCAAGTTTATGGTGCCGTTGTCGGGGATTGATTGTGCATCAACAATGATTAAATTGAAAGCTCACTAGATTGAGCATTTTTATTTTGTGAATTTCATTTTCTGTTTGTGTGATTTACTTTTGTTTTAGTTAAACTTCTTCCCTTCCCCCTCTACTCTTTTGTTTTTCTTTGTTATTTTTAATTCTGTTTGCTATTCTACTAACTATTTGATATATTGCATCACCCACAACTAACAGTAATTCTGACAAAAAAATACTTTCTGCACCTATCTTTTCTTGCTTGCACTTGATGGTTGTATGACAGGGAGAAGAAGCGGGGCTTCAACTTCCTTCGATTCTGAACCTGAGAGGACCTTCCTTAGATTAAGGAGGGAGGCAAGAGGAAAGAAAGTGGTTGGTGCTGAGGAAGAGGAGGAATTCTTTGAACCAAACATGGAAAACAACATGGAAAACCATCATGAAGAAGAGGATCACAACCATGGGGGAGGTGGTAGAGCAAATCATGCTGGTGAGGATAGAAGAGTTTTGGGCTCTTACATCAATCCAAACCCAGGCAATTGTGGAAGTAGCATCCAAAAGCCAACAATCCATGCCAACAACTTTGAACATAAACCACAGCTCATCACCCTTGTTCAGAACAACTGTTCATTTGGAGGAGGTGTTCAAGAAGACCCCAATCAACATCTAACCACCTTCCTGAGGATATGTGACACAGTGAAGTCTAATGGTGTTCATCCTGACGCCTATAGACTGCTCTTATTTCCATTCTCACTTAAGGATAAAGCAGCCAAATGGCTGAAGTCTTTCCCAAAGGAGAGCTTGACAACTTGGGAGGATGTGGTGAACAAATTCTTAGCAAGATTTTACCCCCCTCAACAAATCAATAGGCTAAGAACTGAGGTTCAAACTTTCAGGCAACAAAATGGTGAAACTCTATATGAAGCATGGGAGAGGTTCAAGGACTTAACAAGGAGGTGTCCACCTGACATGTTCAACGAATGGGTGCAGCTGCACATTTTCTATGAAGGGCTCTCTTATGAGTCAAAGAAGGCCGT
>NC_029789.2:67817597-67819025 GCF_000816755.2 Arachis ipaensis | reverse complement strand
TTGAAGGAATATGCCAAGAGATTCAAGAAATTAAGGTGTTCAAAGAGGAGGTGCGAGCCCATATTAAGAACCAGGGAGAGACCATCAGGAAGCTGGAATTCCAGGTGGGATATTTAACTGAGAAGATTCCCAAACCTATTGATAGCTTCCCAAGTGACACGGATAAAAACCCTAAAGGAGAAGCAAAGAAAGTAAGATGGGAAGATTGCAAAATGGTCACTACAAGTGATCAAGAGA
The DNA here is from genome assembly GCF_000816755.2 of Arachis ipaensis. Classification (NCBI taxonomy): domain Eukaryota; kingdom Viridiplantae; phylum Streptophyta; class Magnoliopsida; order Fabales; family Fabaceae; genus Arachis; species Arachis ipaensis. Next base: position 67,818,788 of record NC_029789.2, on the reverse strand, counting down.
TTGAAGACAAGCAAGGGAAACTTTTCGAACAACCTGAAGACAACTCAACAAAGGAGGAGGATAGAGATCACCAAGAACCAGAAATCTCACAACAAGAGCTGCTGAAGCTCTATGCACCCTTCCCTCAACTGCTCAATGGTGCTGTGGGAAAGAGAATATACTCAAGGTTCCTAGACTTGTTTGCATCTCTGCATGTAAACATACCATTCATCAAGGCAATTCAACAAATGCCAGTATTCATCAAGTATATGAAGGAACTTCTTCCCAGGAAAAGCTCACTCAAAGGAGGCCAGACTATAGTGATGAAAAAGGAATGTAGTGCCCTTATTCAACCTGAGTTGCCTACAAAAAGAAGAGACCCAGGGAGTTTTCACATCCCTTGTGCCATAGGTGAAACTATGTTCGATAGAGCACTATGTGATTTGGGGGCCAGCATCAACTTACTGCCCTTATCCCTGGTGAAGAAGCTGCAGATCAATGAGATAATGTCCACAGATGTAATCATCAGATTGGCTGACAAAACTCAAAAGCAAGCAATAGGAGTGGTGGAAAATGTGTTGCTAAAGGTTGGGAAATACTTTCTCCCAACAGACTTTGTCATCCTGGACATGGAAGAGAGTCACACTCACCCAATCATATTGGGAAGACCATTCCTAGCTACGGCCAGAGCACTTATCGATGTAGAGAAAGGGGAGCTAATATTCAGAATCCATGATAAACGACTCAGCTTCAATGTTTTCAAACTCTCACAAGAAACAGATCAAGAGGACAAGGAACTAAGCACAGATGATAATGAAACACTGAAAGAGGAAACAAGCACTGAAGCACAGCCAGTTCATTCTGAGATCCCCTTAATTGACAAACAAGGAAAACAGTAATTACCACAGCTCAAAGAAAAGTTGGAGGAACCTAAACCTCTAGAGGCAGGTAAAGACAGCAACACAACTCCTTTAGAAAAAGAGGTCACCGAGGGCAAGGCAACCTCAAAAGAAACAAAGAAGAAGGTACCAAGGAGGTGGAGGAACAAGAAGATCCCTACGGAAGACTTCTCTCCAGGGGATAGAGTTGTCTCAGCCTACTTCCCAGATATTCCACCTAATCTCCCTACTGTGCCATCTCAATTACCCAAGGTCTTCACTATCAACAGAGTTCTTTCCCTGGAACATGTGGAGATCATTGATCCAACCAATG
>NC_029789.2:67795872-67813519 GCF_000816755.2 Arachis ipaensis | reverse complement strand
TCTCACAAGAAGCAGACCAAGAGAACAAAAAATCAGGCAAAGATCATAATGAGATATTGAAAGAGGAAGCAAACACTGAAGCACAACCAGCCCATCTGGGAAAGCCCTTGGTTGATGAACAAGGAAATAAGCAATTGTCACAGCTCAAGGAGAAGCTGGAGGAACCTAAACCACCAGAGACATGTGAAGACAACAACAAAATTTCCTTAGAAGAAGAAGTCACCAAGAGCAAGGCAACATCAAAAGGGACAAGGAAGAAGGTACCAAGGGGGTGGAAGAACAAGAAGATCCCTACGGAAGGCTTCTCTCCAGGGGATAAAGTGATCTCAGCTTACTTCCCAGATATTCCCCCTAATCTCCCAACTGTACCATCTCAGTTACCTAAGGTCTTCACTATCAACAGAGTTCTTTCCCTGGAACATGTAGAAATCATTGATCCAACCAATGGATATAAGTCCACAGCAAGAGGGGAGGACTTTAAGCACTACCAACCACCGTGATGAGGGAAAACGTCAAGCTAATGATGCTAAAGAAGCGCTTCATGGGAGGCAACCCATGTTTTATATGTTTTTAGAAAATAGTGAAAAAAAAGCAATGTTTATGAATTTCAACCCAAACTTGACAAACACTTGGTAAAATCTTTATCATGGAGTATATAGTGAAGAACAAGTTTGGTGTTCAAAGTAGAACTCTTGGAGTTTTGAACAAAACTTTTCATCACAGTGCTCCAAACTAAGTTTGGTGTCACCCCAAGGTGCCATCAATCTGCCTATAAGGATACACAAGTAGTTGGCTAGTTGAAATTCATAAGTATACAAACTATTTTTTTTCTCTTTATTATTCTAGCCGTAGAGTTTGATTTTTTTCCTTATTTTAATTCTTATAGGAAAACGGAAAGGGACGTTAAAGGAGAGTGATTGGACAGTTAAACAAAGAAGGTTCGGACACCACAAAAGGAGGGACTACACACTTGTTCCGAAAAGGGAATGCATTGGAAAATGTTGCCATGCAACATTGGAAAAATGGGATCCCTAAAAGACCGAGCAATCTCATTCATAAAGTGATGATCCTTGTCTTTTATCCATGCATCACCCCAACTGTCCATCAAGTAACCACCCCATCAATCCACACCCTCCATTCTCTCACAACTTCTCTATATAAATGACCCTTGTTCCGTACCTACCTTCATTGTCATTACCCACTCTTCACCACTCTCCATTTCGGTACAAGACACTCCCTACCCCATTAAAAACCTTTTTCCCACCTCACTCTCTTCATTGCAATAAAACCCTAAACAACCATAAATCTCCACAACTCTGCCACCTTCACATATTAACTATCATTCATGGCGTCTTCGGGTTCTAAAAGAAGGAAAGGAAAGGAACCCATGGAAGAACACCCATATGATGAAAAGAGATTTAGAAGCTTGCATCATGCATTGCAATACGGGTGGATGGTTGATAAGGAAATCATTTATGAGCTGGGATTTTAAGTTAAAAAGACTGAGTGCCCCGAAATCACAGAGAAGATAGAAAGGAGAAGATGGGAGCTCCTAACTGACCCGGTCATTAAGGTGAATGCAAACCTCATAAGAGAATTTTATGCAAATGCGGTTCGATATGATAAGAAGGATAAGTCCTATACAAGCTTTGTGAGAGGAAAGATGGTGGACTTTGGTCCCATGAGTGTCATGAGGGCATTGAAGCTACGGCCTATACAGTTTGAAGAAGAAAGCTATCACTCAAGATTGGACAACCCCAATTATGACCAAATTCTGCAAGATATTTATGTACCAGGAGCTGACTGGGAAAGGGGTGCGGGAAATAAACCAAAGTTCATCAAGAGAACAGATCTCACTCCTGAAGCCAAGGGGTGGTTTGAGCTAGTGAGAAGGTCTATTCTCCCAGCTGCAAACAACTCGGAGGTGAATGTCAAGAGAGCCACAATGGTGCACTGTATACTGAAGGGAGGAGAAATCAAGGTCCATGAACTCATAGCTGAAGGCATTAGAAAGATGGCAGAGAAAAGTGACTCAAGAGGAACGATAGGTTACCCCAGCACTATTTACCGAATATGCAAGAAAGCTGGGGTGGTTTTTGAAGATGAGGACCCCGTATGGATAAAGGAAGGCATCCCAATAACTGTACGAAGGATGAATGATGCAGCATCCCCCCTACCTCAACGGAAGCAAAGGAAGAGAACAGCCCCTCAAGTAGTGGAAGGACAAGTCTTAGAGGGGCAAGCACCACAGACCTTGGACATGCACCAATTGCTGGAAGCCATTGATGGCTTGTCCAGACAATATTTGGAAAGCCAAGGAGCATAGAAAGAGCTTCAATTACAGATGATGGGGCAGCAAGAGGAAGCACTCTCAAGATGGATGACTCAGTAAGGTGAGTGGCAGAGGCAAATAATGGAACAGCAACTAAGTCAAGGACAACAATGGGGAGAAACATTCAACAGGATGGAACAAAGCAAAATGAGCAACCAGAATCCATCCAGAGGCTAATCAACATCCAAGCACATCAAAGGGCACACATACATGAGATGCATCGAAGACAAATAGAACAGGCAGAACTATTGGACGAGCAAAGGGCATTCACAGAAGGAGTTTACATGAGCGAGACAGGACATCACATAAACACTCAAGCCAGCCTCGGCTACTTAGTGGGACAGCTGCCAGTATTGCATCCAGGAATAGCCAGGTATGAAAAAATGAAGGATGAATTAGCATGAGAGGAAAGACAAAGGGTGGAAGAGAGTCATGAGTCAGTGAGGAAGGCACTTGAGGATTGGAAGCAAGCAAGATTGGCACGGATGCGAGGAAATGCAAGAGGAAACAAGGAAGACAAGAAAGGAAAAGAGCATGGACATCCACAACAGTAAAAGGTGGTGGAGTTCCTTCTTTATTCCACCTTTCTCTATGTTTTAAATAAGGAAGATCTTGTATGAAATAGAACTTGCTTCCATGTTATGTTTAAACCTTTTTCAATTCTGTCTTTTAAGTCTTTGGTATTGAAGAAGGTCTTTGTGTGCTAGTCTTTATGTCACTGCATCCTTACTTTACTTACTTGTATGCTTGTTCCTTTTGAATTAAATGAAGAGAGAATGTTTATGTTTCAAAAGACCAGAGTGGAGTTCATACTATGGAGTACATTCATGAGTTTGTGGTATGATCATAAGTTAGCTAAGTTGGTTCAACCATAAGGTGGGATGACAACTATCTGGCCTGAATACTTAGCTTTGAATATACTCATGAGACTAAGTATATGACAAGATCCTAATAAGAGAAAGAGAAAAGAATAATGAAAGTGGAAAAACAAAAGAAAAAGAGTAAGCAATAAGGCTAGGCACCAATAGTTTTGATCTTAAGATATGTGTCTGTGGTGTTCCTGTGTGAGGGATCTACTTGGATGAATAAGCTCTTAGGGGTGCTTTATCAATTGGTAACTTGGGATAACTAACCCGGGATTATCAGCTGAAAGTCCATTATCAAGAGTAACCCTCACTACAGAGCACTTAGTAACCCAAAGAGGTGCTGGACACCAAGGTCTCAAGAAGGAAAATAAATGAACTATATGCCTGTGGTGTGTATGTATGGGGGAGAGACTTGAGAGAGTAAGTCCTTAGGGGTGCTTCAACACCTAGCACCTTGAACCAACTGGTTCGGGAGTGTTGGCTGAAAGCTTATCTTAAAAAGTTGCCCCCTTACAGAGCACTTAGCCTAAGAACACCAATAAGCTCTGAAATGACAATAAAGGGATCAATGAATAAAAGTCTCATGGGATGTAAGCAAAGTGAGTGTTTTAGGACATGATAAAGGTCTGAAAGCCATAAAAGGAATAAACCTAAGTTGCTATGCATGAAACCACCATAAAATCAGTGATATGACTTCCACAAGAATGACTCATTGCGCATGGCATTCCATTCATCATTCGCTTCTTCCAGTACTTGCTTAGGGACAAGCAAGCTTTAAGTTTGGTGTTGTGATGCCAGGGCATCTTGGCCAGTTTCACTGACCTTTTCTTTACTGTTTTTAGGTTAGTTTCATGCATTCTCTTAGTGACACCCAACATTGTCACTAACATTGGAAGCAACCACACAACCCCCCAAGGAGCCACGTTAACTTCCATGTTAACTTAGTTAACGTGGAGGCTAACGTGTGAAAAAGAGGAAGATGGTCAACGTTAGTGACACTCAACATTGTCACTAACGTTGGAAGGAGCCACACAAGCCACTAAGAGCCACGTTAGCTCCCACGTTAACTTAGTTAACGTGGAAGCTAACGTTGATGAGTGAATGATGAGCCAACGTTAGTGACACCCAAAATTGTCACTAACGTTGGGGATGGCTAAGCATGGCCACGTTAGAAGCCACGTTAACCTAGTTAATGTGGACTCTAACGTGAGACATAGGGGCACCTTGGAACGTTAGTGACAATGTTGAGTGCCACTAACGTTGAAGTTAACGTGGCTTTTACTTAGGAACGTTAGTGAGAAAGTTGATTGTCACTAACGTTCTCGAACTCATATTTTCACTAAACCTTAACACCCTAACGTCCTGAGCTAAAGTCTCTACCCACTTCACACTTTCTCTCTGCAAATAAAGCCAAGCCCAAATGAAGAAGAGAACTGCTTCAAACTCAAGATCCAAAGGCCCAAGACTTGAAGAGCCAACTAGAAGCTGAGAAAAGTAGTATATATAGGAGTAGCTTTGAATTGTTGAGGGGTTCAAAAAAGTTGAAAAAGAGAACTACTCTCTGTATTTTACCTTCTCTTCATTTTCTAGTTTTATGATGTATTCTCCATCTTTGTTTTCATTTTCTAGAGCTATGAACAACTAAACCCCTTTCATTGGGTTAGGGAGCTCTGTTGTAATTTGATGGATCAATACTAATTTTCATTATTCTTCTTCTATCTTTTTTCTCTATTTTACTTGAAAGCTTTCGATCTTCATCCAATTGGGTAGTTATCTTGGAAAAGAAGCTATTCAAACTTGGATCTCTTTTGAACCTTGAAAGAGGAATGAAGAGATCAAGCTAGAAATGCTTTCTCATGCTGGACCAAATTGGGTTTGGATGGGTATGTGACTATAACCCTCTCAATACTTGATTTGGGAAATGCATGTGGTATAATCAGTGACCATACTTCATCTCTTCTCATGAGCAATTGACCAAGAAATTGGCTATTGATCAAGATTTGAGAGATTGAATTTGTAATTCAATCAATTAAGATTGCCAAGGAGACCAATGAGTGCATTGATTGAGGAAGAGATAAAAATGAACTTGATCCGGAGGATTGCAATATCTCCTAAGCCCAATGAACTCCCCATCTCTGATCTTACCCATTCTCTTTAATTTCTGCCATTTACTTTTATGAGCAAATCCCCCATTCCCATTTACAATTCTGCAATTTACTTTTAGTCATTTACTTCCAGTCCTTTAATTTTAGCATTTACTTTTCTGTTATTTACATTCCCGCCATTTTATTTTTTGCAACTCTCAACCCAAATTCTGGATTCGCTCAACTAGAACATTCTTCTAATTAAAGTTGCTTGAGCAATCAATCCCTGTGGGATTCGACCTCACTCTATTGTGAGTTTTTACTTGACGACAAATTCGGTACACTTGCCAAAGGAAATTTGTTGAGAGACAGTTTCCACCCAGTTGGTTCAGGGTGCTAGGTGTTGAAGCACCCCTAAGGACTTACTCCCTCAAGTCTCTCCCCCATACATACACACCACAGGCATATAGTTCATTTATTTTCCTTCTTGAGACCTTGGTGTCCAGCACCTCTTTGGGTTACTAAATGCTCTGTGGTGAGGGTTACTCTTGATAATGGACTTTCAGCTGATAATCCCGGGTTAGTTAACCCAAGTTACCAAGTGATAAAGCACCCCTAAGAGCTTATTCATCCAAGTAGATCCCTCACACAGGAACACCACAGACACATATCTTAAGATCAAAACTATTGGTGCCTAGCCTTATTGCTTACTCTTTTTCTTTTGTTTTTCCACTTTCATTATTCTTTTCTCTTTCTCTTATTAGGATCTTGTCATATACTTAGTCTCATGAGTATATTCAAAGCACCAAACTTAGAATTACACTATCACTCTTGGATTGTTCTGGTGTGGAACACCAAACTTAGCTCCTTACACAATGCAGGGGAAACAACTTGTGATTTTTATTGAAATAAAGATGAAAGTGAAACTACCTGAGGTTGGATTGCCTCCCAACAGAGCGCTCTTTTATCATCGCTAGCTCGACGAGTCCTTAATTACTTGAGATGGTACTTTACTCTGGGGTTTTCCCCCATGTTGCCCAGATAATGCTTGAGTCTTTGTCCATTCACTGTAAAAGTCCTCTCTGAACCTTCATCCGTGATTTCGATGTGGCCATATGGTGATACTTTTGTAACCATGAAAGGTCCGGACCACCTTGACTTGAGTTTTCCTGGGAACAGCCTTAATTTAGAATTGTAAAGGAGTACTCGCTACCCCTTTTTGAAACTCCTGGGCGCAAGATGCATGTCATGTTTTCTCTTTGCCTTTTCTTTATACATCTTAGTGTTTTCATAGGCTTGTGACCTGAATTCCTCCATCTTTTACAGCTGCAAGATCCTTTTTTCACCAGTAGCAATGCTGTCAAAATTTAGTATCTTGATAGCCCAGAGAGCTTTGTGTTCCAGCTCCAGTGGTAAATGACAAGCCTTCCCATAGACCAGTTGATATGGAGACATTCCAAGTGGAGTTTTGAATGTTGTTCTGTATGCCCAAAGAGCATCATCCAGCTTCTTCGACCAATCCTTTCTAGATGTACCCACAGTCTTTTCCAGGATCTTCTTCAGCTCTCTGTTGGATATCTCAGTTTGCCCACTTGTTTGAGGATGGTAAGGTGTGGCTACTTTGTGTTTTATCTCATATCGTAGGAGGAGAGCTTCTAGTGGTTTGTTACAAAAGTGGCTCCCTCCATCACTGATGAGGGCTCTTGGGACTCCAAACCGGCTAAAGATATTCTTCCTGTGGAAGTTCATGACTACCTTATTATCATTAGTTGGGGTTGCAATAGCCTCTACCCACTTGGAAACATAATCCACTGCTACCAAAATGTACTTGTTTGCATATGAGGTTGGGAATGGTCCCATGAAATCTATTCCCCACACATCAAACAGTTCCAGTTCCAAGATGAAATTTTGTGGCATGGCGTTTCTTTTGGGCAAGTTTCCAGATCTTTGGCATTCATTGCAGCTTTTTACTAGTTCCTTGGCATCCTTGAAAAGGGTGGGCCAAAAGAATTCGCTTTGTAACACCTTTGCTGTAGTTCTGTCCCCTCCAAAGTGGCCTCCATAACATGAACCGTGGCAATTCCACAGGACTTCTCTTCCTTCTTCTTCCGAAACACATCTTCTAAGGATTCCATCTGAACAATTCTTGAAGAGATATGGCTCGTCCCAGACAAAGTATTTTGCATCATTCATGAGCTTCCTTTTTTTATGTTTATTGATCCCTGGGGGTAATGCCCCAATTGCCTTGAAATTTGCAATATCTGCAAACCATGGTGCTTTGTGAACTGTCATCAACTGCTCATCAGGGAAGAGCTCGTTCAAATTTGTATCATTTCCTCCACCTTGATCATGAGGGATTCTGGATAGGTGATCTACCACCTTGTTCTCCACTCCTTTCTTGTCTCTGATTTCAATATTGAATTCCTACAACAGTAAGATCCACCTTATTAGTCTTGGCTTTGATTCTTGCTTGGCAAACAAATATTTAAGTGCTGTGTGATCTGTAAAGACAATCACTTTAGCTCCAATGAGGTATGATCTAAATTTGTCAAATGCAAAAACTATTGCTAGCAACTCCTTTTCAGTAGTGGTATAATTTCTTTAAGTTTCATTAAGGACTTTGCTAGCATAGTATATCACATGAACTAAGTTATCTTTCCTTTGTCCTAACACTGCCCCAACTGCAAAATCAGATGCATCACACATCAATTCAAATGGTAGGTTCCAATCAGGTGGGGAAATGATAGGAGCAGAGGACAACCTCATTTTCAAATGTGCAAATGCTAGCATGCATGTTTCATCAAAGATAAATGGTGTATCAGATACAAGGAGATTGCTTAAGGGCTTGGCTATCTTTGAAATATCTTTAATGAACCTTCTGTAAAAACCAGCATACCCTAAAAAACTCCTAATTGCCTTGACATCACTGGGTGGGGGTAATTTTTCAATAAGTTCTACTTTAGCTCTATCAACCTCAATTCCTTGGTGGGAGACCTTGTGACCAAGGACTATTCCTCCTGTCACCATAAAGTGACATTTTTCCCAGTTCAAGACCAAATTGGTCTCTTGGCATCTTTTCAATACCAAGGCGAAGTGATGTAGGCAACTAGGAAAGGAATCTCCGAATACCGAGAAATCATCCATAAAAACTTCAATAAATTTTTCTATCATATCTGAAAAGATAAAAAGCATGCAACGTTGGAAAGTTGCAGGTGCATTACATAGCCCAAATGGCATGCGCCTATAGGCAAACACTCCATTAGGGGTGGAAACAGGCCAGGCCAGGCCAGGCTTTGCTCTTAACAAGCCTGGCCTGTCATACAGTTAATTGGCCTGAGCCTGGCCTGCAGCCTGTTATAGGCTCTTTATAAGGTACTAGGCCTGGCCTGTTATTCAGCCTGACCTGGCCGGAAGCCTATTAAAAGGCCTGATAATTTTTTTTTACAAAAATAAAAATATTATTTAAAAAAATTATTTTTTAATAAAAATATTTATATGTAATATGTCATATATTTAATATTTATAAAAAATTTTAAACTTTTAATGTATTAAAAATATACAAAAATATTTATAATAAAATATAATAAATTTAAAATATTTCATAATTTTGTTATAATAAATAATTATTTATATATTTATTTATATTTTAACAGGTCCAAGCAGGCCTGACAGGCCAATAAGGCTAATTAGCGAGCCTGGGCCTGTGCCTATTTTATAACAGGCCAGGCCAAACACAGACCAGGCTGCAGGCCCCTGGCAGGCCACCTGGCCTTTTTCCACCCCTACCCGCAGCACTTTGAGTAGCTCGTCCTCTTGATCTTGACTGAGGGATGAATTTATGATCACTGGGTAGTTTTCATTTTCTCTTAGATATGCATATTTGAGAGTGGGTGGCAGTGCTTTGAGTTCAAGTTTGGGTGCTTCTGACTTTTCGTTCCCTTCCTTTGGTGCATCTGGTATATGAATTTTTGCTGTGGCCACCTCTTCACTTGATTCAGATTCTTCCTCCACCAATCTCTCGTCCTCTTCAGGTTCTTCTTCTTCAAAATTCTCCTGCACTTCATCCTCAAGTGCATCTAACCTCATGCATTCCCCCAATTGTTCTGGTGGGTAACTCATGGCCTTGAACACATTGAATGTCATCTTTTCATTATGTAATCTCAGGGTGAGGTCACCCTTCTGAACATCAATGACAGCCCCAGCAGTGGCCAAGAATGGCCTTCCTAGGATGATGGAGGTCTTGGCGTCCTCCTGCATGTCTAGCACCACAAAATCTGCTGGAAATATGAAATCTCCCACTTTTACCAGCAAATCCTCTACTACCCCATGAGGGAATTCGAACGATCGGTCTGCCAGTTGTAAGGCTATTTTTATTGGTTTAGCCTCCTCAATTTTCATCTTCCTCATCATAGCTACTGACATCAAATTGATGCTGGTCCCTAAGTCACAAAGAGCCTTCTCTATTGTGATTTCCCCTATAATACAAGGGATCTGAAAACTCCCCGGATCCTTCAGTTTCTGGGGTAGTTTGTGCTGAATGATAGCACTACACTCTTCGGTTAGTATCACAGTCTCATTGTTCTTCCAGCTTCTCTTCTTAGTCATTAGCTCCTCCAAAAACTTGGCATAGAGTGGCATTTGTTCTATGGCTTCAGCAAAGGGTATGTTGATTTGTAGTTTCTTGAAGATTTCCAAAAATCTCAAGAACTGGTTGTCATCTTCCTTTTTCTTCAATAGCTGGGGGTATGGAGCTCTTGAGATGTTCACTTGTGGCATCCCTTTTTCTTTCTGTGGACATGGCGTGGGAGGTTGAACTCCATCTTGCTCTTCTCCCTTTTCATTTGAGCCTTCTTCTTGTGGTTTTTGGGGCAGTTCCTTCAGTTCCTTCCCACTCCTAAGTGTGATAGCTTGACACTCCTCCCTTTTTCTTAAATTGGCATCATTGCAAAGGTTGTGGTTAGGAAGCTGCTTAAATAGATAGCTGATTTGTGTCTCCAGTTTCTTGATGGCAGCATTTTGATTCTGCATGTTTGACTGCACTTCCTTTCGGAATGCTTTACTATTTCGAATGTCCTTGCATACTCCTTCAAGTAGGGTTTCAATCTTAGAGAGCTTGTCATCAATTGATGGGTGATTCGGAGCAGATGTGCTGTTTTGGTTTTGATAGGCTTGTGGAGAAGTGTTGTCGTGGGGGTGTTGAGATGTCCTCTGTGTGAATTGTTGGTGAGCTGCATTGTTGTTGGAGTTGTAACGTCTTTGGTCTTGGTTTTGATCTTGCTGACTTCCCCACCCAAAGTTTGGGTGGTTTCTCCATCCAGGGTTGTAGGTCTTGGAGTATGGATCATACTTTTGCCTTGGTGAATTCCCAATGTAGTTGGCTTGCTCCTGACTACCCTCTGCTTCTTCATTCACTCCTTCTTAGGTTGTTGATGAAGTGGAGATTGCTGCTACTTGGTTCCTCTCCATCTTCTTGGTGAGGTCAGCCAGCTGCTGGGTAATGAGCTTGTTTTGGGCCAACAGAGCATCTACAATGTTTAGCTGAGTGAGAATGGAAATAAGAGTAGTCTATAAGCGTCAGGATGAACACCAATAGACTTCACTGTGTCACATATTCTCAGGAAGGTGGTTAAATGTTGATTGGGGTCTTCTTGAACACCTCCTCCAAACGAACAGTTGTTCTGAACAAGGTCTTCTCCCTGTCATACAACCATCAAGTGCAAGCAAGAAAAGATAGGTGCAGAAAGTATTTTTGTCAGAATTACTGTTAGTTGTGGGTGATGCAATATATCAAATAGTTAGTGGGTTAGCAAACAGAATTGAAAATAACAAAGAAAAAACAAAAAAGTAGAGGAGGAAGGGAAGAAGTTTAACTAAAACAAAAAGTAAATCACTCAAACAGAAAATGAAATTCACAAAATAAAAATGCTCAATCTAGTGATCTTCCAATTTAATCATTGCTAATGCACAATCAATCCCCGGCAACGGCGCCATAAACTTGATGCGGGTGGAAACTGTCTCTCAACAAATTTCCTTCGGCAAGTGTACCGAATTTGTCGTCAAGTAAAAACTCACAATAGAGTGAGGTCGAATCCCACAGGGATTGATTGATCAAGCAACTTTAATTAGAAGAATGTTCTAGTTGAGCGAATCCAGAAATTGGGTTGAGAGTTGCAAAAAATAAAATGGTGGGAATGTAAATAACAGAAAAGTAAATGCTAGAATTAAAGGACTGGAAGTAAATGACTGAAAGTAAATTTGCAGAATTGTAAATCGGAATGGGGGATTTGCTCATAAAAGTAAATGGCAGAAATTAAAGAGAATGGGTAAGATCAGAGATGGGGAGTTCATTGGGCTTAGGAGATATTGCAATCCTCCGGATCAAGTTCATTTTCATCTTTTCCTCAATCAATGCACTCATTAATCTCCTTGGCAATCTTAATTGATTGAATTACAAATTCAATCTCTCAAATCTTGATCAATAGCCAATTTCTTGGTCAATTGCTCATGAGAAGAGATGAAGTATGGTCACTGATTATACCACATGCATTTCCCAAATCAAGTATTGAGAGGGTTATAGTCACATACCCATCCAAACCCAATTTGGTCCAGCATGAGAAAGCATTTCTAGCCTAATCTCTTCATTCCTCTTTCAAGGTTCAAAAGAGATCCAAGTTTGAATAGCTTCTTTTCCAAGATAACTACCCAATTGGATGAAGATCGAAAGCTTTCAAGTAAAATCAAGAGAAAAGATAGAAGAAGAATAATGAAAGTTAGTAATAATCCATCAAATTACAACAGAGCTCTCTAACCCAATGAAAGGGATTTAGTTGTTCATAGCTCTAGAAAATGAAAACAAAGATGGAGAATACATCATAAAACTAGAAAATGTAGAGAAGGTAGAATACAGAGAGTAATTCCCTTTTCCAACTTTCTTTTAGAACCCTCAACAATTCAAAGTTACTCCTATATATACTACTTCTCTCAGCTTCTAGTTGGCTCTTCAAGTCTTGGGCCTTTGGATCTTGAGTTTGAAGCAGTTTTCTTCTTCATTTGGGCTTGGCTTTGCTTGCAGATAGAAAGTGTAAAGTGGGCAGAGACTTTAGCTTAGGACGTTAGGGGTGTTAACGTTTAGTGAAAATATGAGTTCGAGAACGTTAGTGACAATCAACTTTCTCACTAATGTTCCTAAGTTAAAGCCACATTAACTTCAACGTTAGTGGCACAAACGTTGCCACTAACATTGCCTCTAAGTCCTTCGCACACGTTATTGAGACTTAACATTCCCAATAACTTTGAAAAGCCCCCTTTGTTCCCACGTTAGAGCCCACGTTAACTTAGTTAACGTGGCTCTTTAACGTGGGCTTGCCATCCTTCGAGAACGTTAGTGACACTCAACATTGTCACTAACGTTCCAAGGTTCCCCTATGTCTCATGTTAGAGTCCACGTTAACTAAGTTAACGTGGCTTCTAACGTGGCCATGCTTAGCCATCCCCAACGTTAGTGACAATATTGAATGTCACTAGCATTGGCGTTTCTTTCACTCATCAACGTTAGCTTCCATGTTAACTAAGTTAACGTGGAAGTTAACGTGGCTCCTTGGGGGGTTGTGTGGTTGCTTCCAACGTTAGTGACAATGTTGGGTGTCACTAACGTTGTCGACCACTCTTGCTTCTTACGTTAGCTCCCACGTTAACCAAATTAACGTGGGAGTTAACGTGGTATGTTTCTCCTTAGGCCAACATTAGTGACAATGTTGAATGTCACTAACGTTGGCGTTTCTCCCCCCTTCTAACGTTATAGGCCACGTTAACTAAGTTAATGTAGACTCTAACGTGGCCACTTATGAGCATTTGCCAACGTTAGTGACAATGTTAAGTGTCACTAACGTTGGCTCAACTTCCCCTCTCCACGTTAGAGTTCTCGTTAACTTAGTTAACGTGACTCTTAACGTGGTCAATGATGGCTTCGAGAGCGTTATTGGCAATCACGTTTCTCATTAACTTTGCAAGTTACCTCCCATTCCTTGCTTCCTTTGGTCCTGAAAAAAAGGAATAGAGCGCATCAAAGTTCTAGTCCAAGTCATGGGCAATGCAGCATATAATTTGTCACTAAACTCATGTAAAATCCTCATGAAATAATGTAAAATGCACAATGTATGCTTGAATCAAGGTGTAAGTTAATATCTACCCAAAACTAGCTTATTTCCTAAGAAAATGCATGAAACTAGCCTAAAAACAGTAAAGAAAAGGTCAGTAAAACTGGCCAAGATGCCCTGGCATCAAATTCCAAGTGGGATGTTTAGCTGAGAAGATTTCCAAACCTACTGATAGCTTCCCAAGTGACACAGAGAAAAACCCCAAAGGAGAAGCAAAGAAAGTAAGATGGGAAGATTGCAAAATGGTCACTACAAGTGATCAAGAGACTGAAGACAAGCAAGGGAAACTTTTCGAACAACCTGAAGACAACTCAACAAAGGAGGAGGATATAGATCACCAAGAACCAGAAATCTCACAACAAGAGCTGCTGAAGCTCTATGCACCCTTCCCTCAACTGCTCAATGGTGCTGTGGGAAAGAGAATATACTCAAGATTCCTAGACTTGTTTGCATCTCTGCATGTAAACATACCATTCATCAAGGTAATTCAACAAATGCCTACATTCAAAAACAGCAATTGCCACAGCTCAAAGAAAAGTTGGAGGAACCTAAACCTCTAGAGGCAGGTAAAGACATCATCACAACTCCTTTAGAAAAAGAGGTCACCGAGGGCAAGACAACCTCAAAAGAAACAAAGAAGAAGGTACCAAGGAGGTGGAGGAACAAGAAGATCCCTACGAAAGACTTCTCTCCAGGGGATAGAGTTGTCTCAGCTTACTTCCCAGATATTCTCCCTAATCTCCCAACTGTACCATCTCAGTTACTTAAGGTCTGCACTATCAATAGAGTTCTTTCCCTGGAACATGCAGAAATCATTGATCCAACCAATGGATATAAGTCCACAGCAAGAGGGGAGGACTTTAAGCACTACCAACCACCGTGATGAGGGAAAACGTCAAGCTAATGATGCTAAAGAAGCGCTTCATGGGAGGCAACCCATGTTTTATATGTTTTTAGAAAATAGTGAAAAAAAAAAAGCAATGTTTATGAATTTCAACCCAAACTTGACAAACACTTGGTGAAATCTTTATCATGCAGTATATAGTGAAGAACAAGTTTGGTGTTCAAAGCAGAACTCTTGGAGCTTTGAAAAAAACTTTTCATCACAGTGCTCCAAACTAAGTTTGGTGTCACCCCAAGGTGCCATCAATCTGCCTATAAGGATACACAAGTAGTTGGCTAGTTGAAATTCATAAATATACAAACTATTTTTTTTCTCTTTATTATTCTAGCCATAGAGTTTGATTTTTTTCCTTATTTTAATTCTTATAGGAAAACGGAAAGGGTCGTTAAAGGAGAGTGATTGGACAGTTAAACAAAGAAGGTTCGGACACCACAAAAGGAAGGACTACACACTTGTTCCGAAATGGGAATGCATTGGAAAATGTTGCCATGCAACATTGGAAAAATGGGACCCCTAAAAGACCGAGCAATCTCATTCATAAAGTGATGATCCTTGTCTTTTATCCATGCATCACCCCAACCGTCCATCAAGTAACCACCCCATCAATCCACACCCTCCATTCTCTCACAACTTCTCTATATAAATGACCCTTGTTCCGTACCCACCTTCATTGTCATTACCCACTCTTCACCACTCTCTATTTCGGTACAAGACACTCCCTACCCCATTAAAAACCTTTTTCCCACCTCACTCTCTTCATTGCAATAAAACTCTAAACAACCAAAAATCTCCACAACTTTGCCACCTTCACATATTAACTATCATTCATGGCATCTTCGGGTTCTAAAAGAAGGAAGGTAAAGGAACCCATGGAAGAACACCCATATGATGAAAAGAGATTTAGAAGCTTGCATCATGCATTGCAATACGGGTGGATGGTTGATAAGGAAATCATTTATGAGCTGGAATTTCAAGTTAAAAAGACTTAGTGCCCCGAAATCACAGAGAAGATAGAAAGGAGAAGATGGGAGCTCCTCACTGACTTGGTCATTAAGGTGAATGCAAACCTCATAAGAGAATTTTATGCAAATGCTGTTCGATATGATAAGAAGGATGAGTCCTATACAAGATTTGTGAGAGGAAAGATGGTGGACTTTGGTCCCATGAGTGTCATGAGGGCATTGATGCTACGGTCTATACAGTTTGAAGAAGAAAGCTATCACTCAAGATTGGACAACCCCAATTATGACCAGATTCTGCAAGATATTTGTGTACCAGGAGCTGACTGGGAAAGGGGTGCGGGAAATAAACCAAAGTTCATGAAGAGAACAGATCTCACTCCTGAAGCCAAGGGGTGGTTTGAGCTAGTGAGAAGGTCTATTCTCCCAGCTGCAAACAACTCGGGAATGAATGTCAAGAGAGCCACAATGGTGCACTGTATACTGAAGGGAGGAGAAATCAAGGTCCATGAACTCATAGCTGAAGGCATTAGAAAGATGGCAGAGAAAAGCGACTCAAGAGGAACAATAGGTTACCCCAGCACTATTTACCGAATATGCAAGAAAGCTGGGGTGGTTTTTGAAGATGAGGACCTCGTGTGGATAAAGGAAGGCATCCCAATAACTGTACGAAGGATGAATGCTGCAGCATCCCCCCTGCCTCAACGGAAGCAAAGGAAGAGAACAGCCCCTCAAGTAGTGGAAGGACAAGTCTTAGAGGGGCAAGCACCACAGACCTTGGACATGCACCAATTGCAGGAAGCCATTAATGGCTTGTCCAGACAATATTTGGAAAGCCAAGGAGCACAGAAAGAGCTTCAATTACAGATGATGGGACAGCAAGAGGAAGCACTCTCAAGATGGATGACTCAGCAAGGTGAGTGGCAGAGGCAAATAATGGAACAGCAACTAAGTCAAGGACAACAATGGGGAGAAACATTCAACAGGATGGAACAAAGGCAAAATGAGCAACAAGAATCCATCCAGAGGCTAATCAACATCCAAGCACATCAAGGGGCACACATACATGAGATGCATCAAAGACAAATAGAACAGGCAGAACTATTGGACGAGCAAAGGGCATTCGCAGAAGGAGTTTACATGAGCGAGACAGGACATCACATAAACACTCAAGCCAGGCTTGGCTACTTAGTGGGACAGCTGCCAATATTGCATCCAAGAATAGCCAGGTATGAAGAAATGAAGGATGAATTAGCACGAGAGGAAAGACAAAGGGTAGAAGAGAGTCATGAGTCATTGAAGAAGGCACTTGAGGATTGGAAGCAAGCAAGATTGGAACGGATGCGAGGAAATGCAAGAGGAAACAAGGAGGACAAGCAAGGAAAAGAGCATGGACATCCACAACAGTAAAAGGTGGTGGAGTTCCTTCTTTATTCCACGTTTCTCTATGTTTTAAATAAGGAAGATCTTGTATGAAATAGAACTTGCTTCCATGTTATGTTTAAACCTTTTTCAATTCTGTCTTTTAAGTCTTTGGTATTGAAGAAGGTCTCTGTGTGCTAGTCTTTATGTCACTGCATCCTTACTTTACTTACTTGTATGCTTGTTCCTTTTGAATTAAATGAAGAGAGAATGTTTATGTTTCAAAAGACCAGAGTGGAGTTCATACTATGGAGTACATTCATGAGTTTGTGGTATGATCATAAGTTAGCTAAGTTGGTTCAACCATAAGGTGGGATGACAACTATCTGGCCTAAATACTTAGCTTTGAATATACTCATGAGACTAAGTATATGACAAGATCCTAATAAGAGAAAGAGAAAAGAATAATGAAAGTGGAAAAACAAAAGAAAAAGAGTAAGCAATAAGGCTAGGCACCAATGGTTTTGATCTTATATAAGATATGTGTCTGTGGTATTCCTGTGTGAGGGATCTACTTGGATGAATAAGCTCTTAGGGGTGCTTTATCACTTGGTAACTTGGGATAACTAACCCGAGATTATCAGCTGAAAGTCCATTATCAAGAGTAACCCTCACTACAGAGCACTTAGTAACCTAAAGAGGTGCTGGACACCAAGGTCTCAAGAAGGAAAATAAATGAACTATATGCCTGTGGTGTGTATGTATGGGGGAGAGACTTGAGGGAGTAAGTCCTTAGGGGTGCTTCAACACCTAGCACCTTGAACCAACTGGTTCGGGAGTGTTGGCTGAAAGCTTATCTTAAAAACTTTCCCCCTTACAGAGCACTTAGCCTAAGAACACCAATAAGCTCTGAAATGACAATAAAGGGATCAATGAATAAAAGTCTCATGGGATGTAAGCAAAGTGAGTGTTTTAGGACATGAT
>NC_029789.2:67777568-67795860 GCF_000816755.2 Arachis ipaensis | reverse complement strand
GCCATCATTGACCACGTTAAGAGTCACGTTAACTAAGTTAACGTGAACTCTAACGTGGAGAGGGGAAGTTGAGCCAACGTTAGTGACACTTAACATTGTCACTAACGTTGGCAAATCCTCACAAGTGGCCATGTTAGAGTCCACGTTAACTTAGTTAACGTGGCCTCTAACGTTAAAAGGGGGAAGAAACGCCAACGTTAGTGACATTCAACATTGTCACTAACGTTGGCCTAAGGAGAAACATACCACATTAACCCCCATGTTAACTTGGTTAACGTGGTAGCTAACGTAAGAAGCAAGAGTGGTCGACAACGTTAGTGACACCCAACATTGTCACTAACGTTGGAAGCAACCACACAACCCCCCAAGGAGCCACGTTAACTTCCACGTTAACTTAGTTAACGTGGAGGCTAACGTGTGAGAAAGAGGATGATGGCCAACGTTAGTGACACTCAACATTGTCACTAACGTTGGAAGGAGCCACACAAGCCACTAAGAGCCACGTTAACTCCCACGTTAACTTAGTTAACGTGGAAGCTAATGTTGATGAGTGAATGATGAGCCAACGTTAGTGACACCCAACATTGTCACTAACGTTGGGGATGGCTAAGCATGGCCACGTTAGAAGCCACGTTAACCTAGTTAACGTGGACTCTAACGTGAGACATAGGGGCACCTTGGAACGTTAGTGACAATGTTGAGTGTCACTAACGTTCTCGAAGGATGGCAAGCCCACGTTAAAGAGCCACGTTAACTAAGTTAACGTGGGCTCTAACGTGGGAACAAAGGGGGCTTTTCAAAGTTATTGGGAATGTTAAGTCTCAATAACGTGTGCGAAGGACTTAGAGGCAACGTTAGTGGCAACGTTTGTGCCACTAAGGTTGAAGTTAACGTGGCTTTTACTTAGGAACGTTAGTGACAAAGTTGATTGTCACTAATGTTCTCGAACTCATATTTTCACTGAACGTTAACACCCTAATGTCCTGAGCTAAAGTCTCTGCCTACTTCACACTTTCTCTCTGCAAATAAAGCCAAGCCCAAATGAAGAAGAGAACTGCTTCAAACTCAAGATCCAAAGGCCCAAGACTTGAAGAGCCAACTAGAAGCTGAGAAAAGTAGTATATATAGGAGTAGCTTTGAATTATTGAGGGGTTCAAAAAAGTTGAAAAAGAGAACTACTCTCTGTATTTTACCTTCTCTGCATTTTCTAGTTTTATGATGTATTCTCCATCTTTGTTTTCATTTTCTAGAGCTATGAACAACTAAACCCCTTTCATTGGGTTAGGGAGCTCTGTTGTAATTTGATGGATCAATACTAATTTTCATTATTCTTCTTCTATCTTTTCTCTTGATTTTACTTGAAAGCTTTCGATCTTCATCCAATTGGGTAGTTATCTTGGAAAAGAAGCTATTCAAACTTGGATCTCTTTTGAACCTTGAAAGATGAATGAAGAGATCAAGCTAGAAATGCTTTCTCATGCTGGACCAAATTGGGTTTGAATGGGTATGTGACTATAAACCTCTCAATACTTGATTTGGGAAATAAATGTGGTATAATCAGTGACCATACTTCATCTCTTCTCATGAGCAATTGACCAAGGAATTGGCTATTGATCAAGATTTTGAGAGATTGAATTTGTAATTCAATCAATTAAGATTGCCAAGGAGATCAATGAGTGCATTGATTGAGGAAGAGATGAAAATGAACTTGATCCGGAGGATTGCAATATCTCCTAAGCCCAATGAACTCCCCATCTCTGATCTTACCCATTCTCTTTAATTTCTGCCATTTACTTTTATGAGCAAATCCCCCATTCCCATTTACAATTCTGCAATTTACTTTCAGTCAATTACTTCGAGTCCTTTAATTTTAGCATTTACTTTTCTGTTATTTACATTCCCGCCATTTTATTTTCTGCAACTCTCAACCCAAATTCTGGATTTGCTCAACTAGAACATTCTTCTAATTAAAGTTGCTTGATCAATCAATCCCTGTGGGATTCGACCTCACTCTATTGTGAGTTTTTACTTGACAACAAATTCGGTACACTTGCCGAAGGAAATTTGTTGAGAGACAGTTTCCACCCGCATCATTTCCCGCATATAAAACAAATAACAGTCTATAGGTTTTCCCCGAGATCAATGATCATTCAGTTCCTGGGTACTTCCCAAATTTTACCAATTATCAATTCATGGATTTTCCCCGTAGTTAAACAACTAACAGTTCGTGGGGTTTTTCCCGTATTTTATCACTTTTCATTTTCCTTTCTAAAACTCAACAATCCATATATCAGTTCCCCATTCTCTTTTCCCTTTAAATCCTTAACATATTTTCTTAAACCTTTCTTAACTTTCTCAAGCATTCGTTCACAAAAATCTCAATCATCAATTCAGTTCATAATCTCTGCTTTAGCAACCTTGAGTCAAGCCAACTTTAAAACTATTTTTCAGTTTAGTCCTCTATCAAAAGACTCAAGAAAATCATTTATTTTAATTTCATTAAACACCTTTCAAAACATAGCCTCTCATTAGAAGTAATCAAATAAAACTTAAATAATCATTTTTCAAATCCAAATCTTCTAAAATAACTTCTCAAATAAAACCTCAAATTTTATAAAATTTCGCAAGCACCTCCCCTAAAACTCGGACTTAGCCACCCTTACGGGTTCCCTCTTTCTCAACAAGTCTCCCCCTTTCCTCAACAACTACCAAATAAGAGGTTCTCAAATCAGTCAGAAAATTCACAATTTATAATAGCCAACAGTTCGGTCATAACCCACAATTCCCACATAACCCATCAATTCAACTTTCACCTCATCAATTCGTAACAAACTTTCACTTATCATAGGATTCTTTCAAAATTAAACTCAATAAACTAGTATTCCAAGAAACTTGGTGTTGAGGTAATTTGGTCACAATAAAAACTTATACCATCTCTCTTATAATTCTGTTATTGTTTCCTAAGCAAATGCAGAAAAACAGCAGCAAGTAGTAAGTTTGATAAATTTCTTAAAAATCCAGTTTTCACCCAATGCCTTTCAAAATTCACGACCTCAAACAAGACTCTTTTAGCTTTTTATTGAATCAAATTCCAGATTAATACCATGTCATATGAAAAAGTTATGAAGTGAGAAACACAGCCAGGCCTTTTAGAATTCGGTTTCCAAAATCCAGTGAGTTATCCATACTCTTTTCAACATATCTACTTGGTTAAATAGGATATTGACATGAAATTTAAAATGAAGATTGTGGACACAAGAAGCTTGAAAATGCCGTTGGTTTCAGCTCAAATACTTACCAGAATTGAAAGCTAAGTGAGTTGGAAGTTGGTGCTTCTGCAGTAAAGAAACAGAATTTTCTGCAGAAACCATCAATCTTCAAAAATTCATTTCTCCCAAAATACTCATCAATAAATTCTGAATTTTTTATGAGATGCTCAAAACACAGTAGAGTTTCATGAAAA
This sequence comes from Arachis ipaensis, assembly GCF_000816755.2. Classification (NCBI taxonomy): domain Eukaryota; kingdom Viridiplantae; phylum Streptophyta; class Magnoliopsida; order Fabales; family Fabaceae; genus Arachis; species Arachis ipaensis. Next base: position 67,792,397 of record NC_029789.2, on the reverse strand, counting down.
AATAGTTTCATTCAAGTATATGACCTGGGATGCTCCCAGAAATTGATTCTTTCTACTGTCATGTATGCAGAAATTCTGCCTTAAGCATTTTCAACAACCTTACTTACCAAAAACCACATTTGAACTTATAACCCTTCCAAAATCACACGTTTAACCTCTTTCCAGTTATTCAAAATTGTCTTCATTGCCAACACAGCCCACGAGCCCAAAATCAATAATTCAAACGATGTCAAGTACTTAAGCATCATCAAACCTTTTCTTTTCTACACTATGCCAAGCATAATTTTCCATATACACTCATCATCACTCAAACACACAATAACTCATCAATTCACACCAGCAAGCTCAGCAATAAAAGTAACACCATTTATTCTATCGCTTACAACATTCAGTACGCACAATCATCAAATCAATCACCAACTACAGTTATAATTCAACTCAATTCCATCCACATCAGAGAAAACAATATCAATTACAACTTCAAACACTCACAACAAAGCCCAAAGACATTCGCAGCCTTAACCTGAATTCAATAATCCAATTGAAGCACTAAAACATCAACAAACTTATTCCAAATTTCACAACCTCAAACCAAGCTTATTTCTATCAATTAGTCTCTCATAATAACAAAACTAATTACATTCACAGCAATGATCAAAACTCAATTCATCAGTTATCCATACCACAGCTTTTCAATAATTAACTCGGCATATTTCAATTTAATAAACTATACTAAATTAATCATTATTCACAACAGCATCTAAATTCAATCACAGCTCAGAATAATCACAACAACCAACTAATTCCACATGCATTTCAAGTCATTCATGTTAATTAAGAAATTCTTAACCTTTGTTAACCATTTATACTTATCCAATAACTTTGTAGGCATTCTAAATGAAAAACGTTAAATCCCCTACCTCAATGTCGCATTAACAATGCAATTAAACCAATCAGCAGCCTCGGTGACGTTTTTCCTATGAGTTCCCTTCCTCTGGCAACAACACAGCAGCTCGGGACCTATGTAGCATCATCAGAATCATCAAGAGCGGCTCCAATATTGGTTCCCGGCGACTCCAATGGCACTAGGAATCTCCAAATAGAGCCGGCAGCTGCCTCCAGTAACGGCGGCGGCAAGGTAATTTTACAATAAATTGGTAGAAACAAATTGGTAGGACAAGGAAGCAGAAACAGGGGGCAGAGCTTACCAAAATAGTAGTGGTTCTAATGGTGGTTTCCTGGGCAGCTCGAATGTTGGCTCCTGGTGGCAGAGAGCTCCGGCAACTCACAGAACCCAGTGGCAGAGGCAGAACAGGGGATAAAAATGAGCACTGACATGGATGAATTGCTTCAGACCTCAGCAAGCTCCAACGACCTTCTCGGGGATAGCTACGGCGGCGCGGTGGTTTGGCGACGGCAGCGACTTCCATCGACGGCAATAGCGGTGATGAGACGTGGCGTTGATGACAGAAGACTTCTTCCTCCTCTGTTCGCGAGTTCTATCTCTCTGACATTGCTATAAGTGGCGGCGGCTGGCTTTGTGACGAGGACGACGGCGGTGCAGTGAGGGCGACGGTGGCGACGCGACGGTAGCTACCAGACACGGCGCCTTCTCCCTCCCGATCTGGTTTGCGCTCGTCTCTCCCTTTCTCCCCTTTCTGCCCGATCTCTCTCTCTCTGATGGCACGGCTGGCAACGACGCCAGTGATGGGATCGACGGCGACCAGTTAGCGGCGACAGCAACCTTCCTGGCCGGCGGGCTCTCCTCTGTGTGTGTGTTTGATTGTGTGCCACTGAGAGTGAAGAAGAGGGTGGTTAGGGGGGGTGACGGCTGCTGCTATGTGTGTCTCATGCTTGGTGAGTCCGCTGGGGCGTTTGGGTTTGAGGAAAGGCTGCGGCTGTGGTGAGGGGGCCAGGGTTAGGGTTTTTGAGATTTGGGAATTAGGGTTTCTGATTCAATTTGGGAATTTGGGATTAGAAATTAGGATTTTATAAAAGAATATGGATAGATATGAATATATATTTTGATAAAATTGAAGGGTAGAGTAATTTTAAAATCAAATATAATTTATTAAAAATATTTAGGAACATTATTTTTCATCATATTGCTAAGTTCAATCAATTATTTCTAATTTACATTATAAAATGAACAAGTTAATTATATTTTGTAAAGTACAATTTAAATTCAAATATCAAAACTAGGGTTGTTACAAATTGTGCAGAAAGAGTAAACAAGAGATCTCAAGGTGAGATTGAGACATAATTTCCCCAATTCTCAACACCCAAGTGATGTGTATTTTCGGAAAACGAAAAACGAATTCCAAACACACAAAACTAACCGGCAAGTGCACCAGGTCGTATCAAGTAATAAAACTCACAGGAGTGAGGTCGATCCCACAGGGATTGAAGGATTGAGAAATTTTAGTTTAGCGGTTGATTTAGTCAAGCGAATCAAGAGTTGATTTGAGTGGTTTGTATTCGACAGAAGCTAAATTGCATGAAATTAAAAGGGAGAGGGATAGATTGCAGAAAATTAAAGAGCAAAGAAAGTAAATAAGCTGAATCTTAAAGAACAAGTAATGTAAATTGCAGAAACTTAGATTGCAAGAAATGTAAATTGCAGAATCTTAAAGTGCAAGAAATGTAAATGGCTTGAATTGTAAAGGGAATTGGGAAGTGGATTTGCAGAATTTAAACAAGAAAAAGTAAAATTGCAACAAGCAGGGAAGTAAAAGATGGATTTAATTGCAGTAGATCTCAAACAAAAAATGTAAATCGCTTGAAGAAGCGTTCAACAGAGAAATAAAAAGGGAATTTCAGATCTCAGGACCCAAGAGACTAGATAACCAAGTCTAGATCTCAATGCCTTCCTAGATCTAATCCAGAAATCAATTGCAAGAGAATTTAAAGATCAAGCAGTAGAAGAAGCAAAACCAAATTCAAATTCCAAAAGTTGCAGTAAAGTGAGACAGAGAGATCTCAAGGTGAGATTGAGACAGAATTTCCTCAATTCTTCAACCCAAGATCCAAGACAAATGTAATTGAAATTAAAAAGAAGAAAACTAAGAAGAAGAGAATTCAATTCTCCAACGTTGGCCTTGCCTAGTGTGCTTGTGGCGCCAACGTTAGCCTCCAAGTTAGGGGTCTAACGTTGGCGCAAACTTTTGCTCCTCTCCCTTGTAATTTCATGTGCCAACGTTAGCCTCCAAGTTAGGGGTCTAACGTTGGCGCAAACGTTAGGTAGCCAGGGAGGAGTTTCTCATGCCAACGTTAGCCTCCAAGTTAGGGGGCTAACGTTGGCGCAAACTTTTGGAGCCCAGGGGAGAATTTTCAAGTTCCAACGTTAGACTCCAAGTTAGGGGGCTAACTTTTCAACCAAAAGTTTGTGCAAAAGTTTGATGCTAACTTTAGGTCCAGCTTTTTGCTTCCTGGTTCAATTTCACTTATTCCATTGTCCTCTCTTCACTCCTAGCCATTCCTTCTTGCTTCAACCTTTCTCCAAGCTTTCTTCACCTATCATTAATCAACCAAACACATCAAAGCTATGCTCAAAATCATGAGATATTCATTCTTTCATAATATGCAACAAATATAGCATAAAACCTCATGAAATGGCTTGAATTCATATATGGTTGATTCAATCAAGGGAAACATGAAAATCTACTCAAATAGCTTGCTTGTAGCTCAAGAAAGTGCATAATTCTAATGAAAACAAAAGAAAAAGACTAGTTAAAATAGGCTAGGATGACTTGTCATCACAAGGTATATAAAAACTCCCAGGATCATCTTTCTTCTCTGGTAACTCTCTTTGGAGAATAGCACTACATTCTATTGTCATCTCAACAATTTGTCCTTCTTTTAGGGACTTTTTCTTTGTCAGCACTTCCTTAATAAATTTGGCATACACTGGCATCTGTTCAAGTGCTTCTAAGAAAGGAATATTGATGCTGAGGGTCTTGAATATGTCCAGGAACTTTGAGTATTGCTTATCCTCATTCTCTTTTTTGAACCTCTGAGGGTATGGAAGTTTGGGGATATGTGGCTTCACCCCTTCCTTCTTCTCTTGTAGTTGTGTTTCAAGGATGTCCTTATCTCTCTTTGAGCTTTTTGCATTCTTGATTTTCTGATCCTCTTCACTTCTCTCTTCTGTCTCTTCTTGTGGAACTTCTCTGTTGTGTTCTTCCTGATTGATGGCTTTCTTCTCACTTTTCACTATGATTGCTTTGCACTCCTTCCACTTTGTAGCTTTTCCTTTGTCCCTTGGGTGGTCTTGAGTGGCACTAGGGGATGCATCTGTAATTTGTTTAGCCATTTGTTCCATATGCCTCTCGAGATTTCTGATTGAAGCTTCTTGGTTTTTGCTTGTTGGGGCTTGATCTTTTCTTGCTGCTTCTTGATCTTTTCTTGCTGCTTCTTGATCTTGTCTTGCCATCTCTTGATTTTTCATGAGTTTCTCCATCATTGTCTCTTGGTGCTTCATCATCTTTTCCATCACTATCTCCAAGTTGGAGATCCTTTGAGTGTCTTGTGATGTTTGTGGCTGGTTGTGGGGTTTTGAAGGTTGATGGTAGGTGTTTTGGTTAGTGGTTTGGTTATTGGGTGGACAGTAGCTAGAATTTGGATGGTTGTTTTGGGGTTTTCTATATGGATTGGGGTTAGTGTTTTGCTGGTTATGGTTTTGGTTGTTTCTTGAGTTGTTTTGGTTTGAATTTTGTTGCCATGGTTGCTGGTTTTGAGTGTGGTTATCTCCCCATCTTATGTTTGGATGGTTCTTCCAGGATGGATTGTAGGTGTCACCATAGACTTCATTTTGGCCGCAGCTTTGGGTGTGCACATATTGAGGTTGTTCCTGCTGCTGATCTTCTTGGTTTTCTTCATTTTGCCCCCATTTGGTTGATGATTGGCTTGTGTTGATTGCTGCAACTTAGAGACTATCAATCCTCTTGGCCATTTGATCAAATTGTTGTTGAATTTGCTGCTGCATCATTTTGTTTTGAGCCAGAATTGAGTCCACTCCTTCCAACTCCATCACTCCTTTCCTTTGTGATGGCTGGCGTTGTCTCTGATGAGCAAAGAAATATTGATTGTTTGCCACCATATCAATGAGGTTTTGGGCCTCTTCAGCTGTCTTCATGAGTTGCATTGAGCCTCCTACTGAATAGTCAGGTGCCTCTTGAGCTTTCATTGTCAGTCCTTCATAGAAATTTTGGAGTTTATCCCATTCATTAAACATCTCAGGAGGGCACTTCCTGATTAGAGCTTTGTATCATTCTCATGCTTCATACAAGGGTTCAGCATCCATTTGTGTGAATGTTTGTACTTCAGTCTTCAATCTAATAACTCTTTGAGGTGGGTAAAAATTGGCAAGGAACTTGGTTACTAGATCATCCCAGTTGTTGATGCTGTCTCTTGGGAAGGATTCCAACCATTGAGTGGCTTTGTCTTTGAGGGAAAATGGAAATAGCAGCAATTTGTAACTGTCAGGATGCACACCATTGGTCTTCACTATGTTACATATCCTCAGGAAGGTGGATAGGTGCTGGTTTGGATCTTCCAAGGGGCCTCCTCCATAGGAACAGTTGTTCTGGACCAAGGTGATGAGTTGGGGCTTCAATTCAAAGCTATTTGCATCGACATTTGGGGTAAGGATGCTACTCCCACAATGCCTTAGATTAGCAAGTGTATATGAAGCCAAGACTCTCCTCTGGGGTTGACCATTGTTGTTGGCCATTCTCACTGGTGGATTTGTTGGATTTGATGAGTGTTCCTCCAATTCATGATATTCTTCATCTGATTCTTCCTCTCCAGCAACATTTTTTTCTCTTGCTTCTCTTCTTAGCCTTTGGAGGATTCTTTCGTCAGTTTCATGAAAGGTGGGGATCTCTCTTCTTGTATCTGACATACAAGCAAAACACAAGAAACACACAAAAACCAGTGACACTTCAATCTATTGCTAGAATGAAGTTTGAGTTAGCTTAAGCAAAAATTCAAATAGTTAGTGGGTTAGTCAAAAATTAAAGAAACAGAAAAGAAAAAGTGCTTGATCTATATCTCCACTTCACTTAATCATTGTCAATCTATTTCAATCCCCGGCAACGGCGCCAAAAACTTGATGTGTATTTTCGGAAAACGAAAAACGAATTCCAAACACACAAAACTAACCGGCAAGTGCACCGGGTCGAATCAAGTAATAAAACTCACGGGAGTAAGGTCGATCCCACAGGGATTGAAGGATTGAGCAATTTTAGTTTAGTGGTTGATTTAGTCAAGCGAATCAAGAGTTGATTTGAGTGGTTTGTATTCGACAGAAGCTAAATTGCATGAAATTAAAAGGGAGAGGGATAGATTGCAGAAAATTATAGAGCAAAGAAAGTAAATAAGCTGAATCTTAAAGAACAAGTAATGTAAATTGCAGAAACTTAGATTGCAAGAAATGTAAATTGCAGAATCTTAAAGTGCAAGAAATGTAAATGGCTTGAATTGTAAAGGGAATTGGGAAGTGGATTTGCAGAATTTAAACAAGAAAAAGTAAAATTGCAACAAGCAGGGAAGTAAAAGATGGATTTAATTGCAGTAGATCTCAAACAGAAAATGTAAATCGCTTGAAGAAGCGTTCAACAGAGAAATAAAAAGGGAATTTCAGATCTCAGGACCCAAGAGACTAGATAACCAAGTCTAGATCTCAATGCCTTCCTAGATCCAATCCAGAAATCAATTGCAAGAGAATTTAAAGATCAAGCAGTAGAAGAAGCAAAACCAAATTCAAATTCCAAAAGTTACAGTAAAGTGAGACAGAGAGATCTCAAGGTGAGATTGAGACAGAATTTCCTCAATTCTTCAACCCAAGATCCAAGACAAATGTAATTGAAATTAAAAACAAGAAAACTAAGAAGAAGAGAATTCAATTCTCCTCTCCGAAACTCAGAAACTCAAAATGATTCCAAAACCAAAAGCTCTCAGCAAAACTAAAACAGAAAGTTCTGAAAGGAAAGAAAAAAACTCCCCTGAAAACTTAAATCCTAAGCTATTTATACACTTTCTTCAAATGGTCTTCAAGCCTTGAATTGGGCCTTTGTTCTTGATGTATTGATTTTGTGATGCCAACGTTTGCCAAAAAGTTTGAGGCAAACGTTGGCTCAAGCTTTTCTCCCAAAAGTTTGAGCTAAAGTTTGAGGTCAAACTTTTGCTCAAGCTTTTTTTTTTTTCTGGAGTGTTTTCAACTCAATTGAAAGTTTGAGCTAAAGTTTGGGGCAAACTTTTGCTCAAGCTTTTTGTTCTCTCTTGCTCCTAGCCATTCCTTCTTTCTTCAACCTTCTTCAAAACTCTTTTCACCTATCATCAATCAACCAAACACATCAAAGCTTTGCTCAAAATCATGAGTTTGTTATTCTTTCATAATATATGACAATTATAGCATAAAATCTCATGAAATTGCATTAATTCATACATGGTTGATTGAATCAAAGGAAACATGGAAATCTACCCAATTGGCTTGCTTATGGCTTAAGAAAGTGCATAAAATCAATTGAAAACAAAAGAAAAAGGCTAGTGAAACTAGGCTAATATGACTTGTCATCACCAAGACTCAAACAAAGTGCGTAGAAAGGAAAGCAAAAACAACCAAGAGGAAGAGAATTCAATTCTCCTTCCCAGGAACTCTCAAATTCTAAAAGCAACAACTCAAAAATGTAAAGATGAGCTCTTTACTGTAAGTATGAAAAATTCTAAAAAGGGAAGCTCCCGAAAAACTTAAATTCTAATCTATTTATACACTCTCTTCTAATGATCTTCAAGCCTTGAATTGGGCCCTTGGTCTTGATGGAATTGGATTGATAATAGCCTCTGTTGATTGCTCTTGGTATTGGGAAGAAATTCACTTGTGAACCGGGCCATGAACCATTCACGTTTGAGTCAACGTTTGAGGCAAACGTTGACTCAAACGACTTCGTACTAAACATCATGCAGAACCCCATTTGCTGCCATCCACGTTTGGCTCAACGTTTGAGGTTAAACGTGAGCTCAAACGTGGCTCCTCCCATGCATTTCTTTTGGCCAACGTTTGGCCTAACGTTTAAGGTAAACGTTGGCGCAAACGTTGGCTTTTCCAAGGCATTAAACAGAGTGCTCTTCCATGCTAAAATGGCGCCAACGTTTGACCTCAAGTTTGAGGCAAACGTTGGCGCAAACGTTGCCAAGCTCCAGGGGTGCTTTTGCTTGTTCTTGTGGCGCCAACGTTTGACCTCAAGTTTGAGGCAAACGTTGGCGCAAACGTTGCTTCTCATGGGTGAAGAATCTTCAAGCCAACTTTTGACCTCAAGTTTGAGGCAAACGTTGGCGCAAACTTGGTGTGCCTCCAGGGTGAATATGTAATCTTCCTCACGTTTGAGTTTAAGTTTGCGGCAAACTTTAGCTCAAACGTGAGTCCTTTTTTTCTTTCCCCTTGCTATCCCTTTTTCTTCAACCTTCTTCCAAGCTTTATTCCACCTATCATCAATCAACAATTGCATCAAAGCTATGCTATAATCATGAGAGTTATTCTTTTTCTTGTCATCTAAGCAATTATGGCACAAAACTCATGAAAATGCATCAATTCATCCATGGTTGATTGAATCTAAGGAAACATGAAATTCCACCCAATTGACTTACTTGTGGCGCAAGAAAGTGCATAAAACCTATTGAAAATCAAAGAAAAAGATTAGTAAAACTAGGCTAGGATGACTTGTCATCAAATTACAAAGATTTGATTTTGAAAATTAAAGTTGATTACTTCACTAACAAGAAACTAAAAGATATGATCCTAAAATTTAAAGATTTGAACCTTTCTTAATAGGCAAGTAACAACTTGAGATTTTTGAATCAATCACATCAAATATTTTGTATTAATTTCAAAAAAATAAGAAAAAGATTTTGAAATCATTTTGAAATTTTCGAAAATATGAAAGAAAAAATGAAAAAGATTTTATTTTTGAAAAAGATTTGAAAAAGATAGAATTTTTAAATTGAAAATTTGACTTGATTTAAAAAAAACAACTAAATTTTAAAAAATTTTGAATAAGTCAACTCAAATATTCAAAATTTATGAGAAGAATAAGGGAAAGATATTTTTTTTATTTTTGAATGTTTAATTGGGAAAGAGAAAAATAATAAAAAGACTCAAAACATGAAAATTATAAATCAAAACACACAATGCATGCAAGAACATCTTAAATGTCTAGATGAACACAAAGAACACTTTGAAGATCAAGATGAACATCAAGAACTTATTTTTGAAAATTTTTAAGAAAATACACACATGCAAGACACCAAACTTAGAAATTTTCAAACTTTAGCCACTAAGGATTCAAAAATGCATATGAAAAACAAGAAAAGACACAAAACAAGAAAAATTAAAGATCAAACAAAGGAGATCATCAAGAACAACTTGAAGATCATGAAGAACACCATGCATGAGTTTTCAAAAATTTTAATGAAAATTAAAAAAAATGCAATTGACACCAAACTTACAAATTGGCATTAGACTTAAACAAGAAACACAAAATTATTTTTGGTTTTATGATTTTATAAATTTTTTTGGATTTTTCAAAAATTATTTGGAAAAAGAAAAATATGGATTTCAAAATTTTTAATAAGAATTCCAGGAATCATGCAATGTTAGTCTAAAACTCCGGTCCAGGAATTAGACATGGCTTACTAGCCAGCCAAGCTCTCAATGAAAGCTTCGGTCCAAATCACTAGACATGGCCAATGGCCAGCCAAGCTTTAGCAGATCATTACATACAACAGCTAAATTGCTGAGAAAGACAAAGAAGCTCTTCTAAGGATAGTTGAAACCTCGGTCCAAAAGATTAGACATGGCTTAACAGCCAGCCAGGATTCAACATATCTCATGAAACTCTAGAATTCATTCTTAAAAATTCTGAAGACCATAGAATAATTTATTTTTTGAAAAAAAATATTTTTTTTGAAAATTAAAATAAAAGCAAAAAGCTTAAAATTAAAATAAAATTACCTAATCTGAGCAACAAGATGAACTGTCAGTTGTCCAAATTCGAACAATCCCCGGCAACGGCGCCAAAAACCTGGTGCACGAAATTGTGATCTCAACGGCGCCAAAAACATGGTGCACACGATTATAATCTCAACTCCTTTTCACAACTCTGCACAACTAACCAGCAAGTGCACTGGGTTGTCCAAGTAATAAACCTTACGTGAGTAAGGGTCGATCCCACGGAGATTGTCGGCTTAAAGCAAGCTATGGTCATCTTGTAAATCTCAGTCAGGAAGATTCAAATGGTTATAGGATTTTGATAATTAAAATATAAATAAACATAAAATAAGATAGAGATACGTATGTAATTCATTGGTAAGAATTTCAAATAAGCGTATGGAGATGCTTTATTCCCTTTGAATCTCTGCTTTCCCACTGCCTCCATTCAATCCTTCATACTCCTTTCCATGGCAAGCTGTATGTTAGGGGATCACCGTTGTCAATGGCTACCGTCCGTCCTCTCAGTGAAAATGGTCCAAATGCGCTGTCACCCCACGGCTAATCATCTGTCGGTTCTCACTCATGCTGGAATAGGATCCGTTGATCCTTTTGCGTCTGTCACTACGCCCAGCACTCGTGAGTTTGAAGCTCGTCACAGTCATTTCATCCCAAATCCTACTCAGGATACCACAGACAAGGTTTAGATGTTCTAGATCTCAAGAATGCTGCCAATTGATTCTAGCTTATACCACAAAGACTCTAATCTGAACCAGGAGCCCAAGAGATAAACACTCAAGCTATTGCGGATAGAACGGAAGTGGTTGTCAGGCACGCGTTCATATTTGAGAATGATGATGAGTGTCATGGATCATCACATTCATCAGGTTGAAGTACGAGTGAATATCTTGGAATAAGAATAAGCTTGAATTGAATAGAAAAACAATAGTACTTTGCATTAATTCATGAGGAACAACAGAGCTCCACACCTTAATCTATGGGGTGTAGAAACTCCACCGTTGAAAAATACATAAGTGAAAGTGGTCAAGGCATGGCCAAATGGCCAGCCCCCTAAACGTGATCTCTGAACATAAAAGTATCCAAAAGATGTGAAATAAATCACTAAAAGTAGTTTTTATACTAAACTAGTAGCTAGAATTACATAAGATAAGTAAATGATGCAGAAATCCACATTCGGGCCCACTTGGTGTGTGCTTGGGCTGAGCATTGAGCTTTCATGTGTAGAGACTCTTCTTGGAGTTAAACGCCAAGTTGTAGCCTGTTTCTGGCGTTTAACTCTGATTTGCAACCTGTTTCTGGCGTTTAACTTCAGAATAGGGTAGGAGGTTGGCGTTTGAACGCCAGTTTGCGTCGTCAAAACTCGGGCAAAGTATGAACTATTATATATTGCTGGAAAGCCCTGGATGTCTACTTTCCAACGCAATTGAGGGCGCGCCAATTGGGATTCTGTAGCTCCAGAAAATCCACTTTGAGTGCAGGGAGGTCAGAATCCAACAGCATCTGCAGTCCTTCTTCAGCCTCTGAATCAGATTTTTGCTCAAGTCCCTCAATTTCAGCCAGAAAATACCTGAAATCACAAAAAAACACACAAACTCATAGTAAAGTCCAGAAATGTGATTTTTATTTAAAAACTAATAAAAATATACTAAAAACTAACTAAATCATACTAAAAACTACTTAAAAACAATGCCAAAAAGCGTACAAATTATCCGCTCATCAACTACTTGCTGGTTAAGTTGTACGAGTTCACAATTCGCGCACCAGAGTTCTAGGATTGTCTCTGGTTTTTGTGGGACCTTATACATTATGTACGAAGGCACCTTTACCATACTGAGAACCTCCGGTCTCATTCCACACATATGTTATATATGCAGGATGCAAGGCACCGCACTGAGCATTCTAGAGACTCTTGGAAGTGAAGAACTATCGTGGGACTTGGTGTTTGTATTTTGTTTAAATTTGTATATGTATATAGATTCTCCACCTTCTATATATTTTGTTTTGTCCCTCTTAGAGGCTAACTTGGAGAAACGGGTGTTTTGTCATATGTTTTGGGTTGCCCTTAGGGTTATATATATGTATATGTATACTCTGGTCGATCTTTACTTCACAGGCCGAGCCTAGAGCTTGTTATTTGTATCTTTGGAACTCTGATCTTATATATACATTACGTTTTCCACTCGATCTTATCTACCTTTCTACGTTTACTCGATCGTGAGTGATGCGCTTGATAAACCACAATTTTATGGTTTATCTTGTATTGAATTTGGTGGATTTTATCAACTTTTCCCATATTTATTCACTAATTTGTGCTTAATGATTGAAAACATGTTGTTTAGGCTTTAAAATTGCTAAAATTAACTCACTTTTCTCCCATTCGATGCCTTGATATGTTTGTTTGAGTGATTTAAGGCTTTGAAGGCAAGAATGGCTTGAAAGAAATGGAAGAAAAGCATGTAAAGTGGAGAATTCATGAAGAAATGAGGATTTGCAGAATTTAGGGCAACGCGTATACGTGGCCCATGCATAGGTGTGGAGAGGAAATTTGCCAGGCGATGCGTATACGTGACCCACACGTACGCGTGACAAGCAGTACGTGACCAACTTAATGAAGCACGCTGGGGGCGATTTCTGGGGCGCTGAAGCCCAATCTAACTCATTTCTAAAGATAGGAAACTTTGACTCTTGATCCTTGCCAAGAACCATATTAGTTATTAGTTTATTTTCTTGCAATTTATTTTCTTGCTTGTCAAACCCAAAACCCAAAAATATACAATTTCATAACCAATAATGTGCAAACTTTCCTGCAATTCCTTTGAGAGACGACTCGAGCTTTAAATACTCTTGGTTTTTATTGGGTTTGGATTAAGTGACAAACAAGTTAAACTTTGATTGAGGGTTGTTTGTCGGTTTGGATCTATACTATCAACGGAATTATTTTGTTAAAATTCGTAACCGACATTTATCCTACATCAAGTTTTTTGCGCCGTTTTCAGGGAATTACAATGGTGTTATATTATTGGCTATTGTGAATATGTTCATATTGTGAATAACATGCTTTTTGGTTATTTCTTGGTTTTGCTAGTAATTAAGAGTTTGCTTTTTCTTTGCTTTTTAACATTCTTGTTTTGATTTTCTCTTTTCCATATGAATTCTCATCCTTGTTGTAACAACCCCGATTTTCGAGTACGTGTGATCTTTTCTGAAAGTACGGATTTCTCCGGAAGATCATTAAGGGGAGAACCTATGCTATATCATCAAGCATCTCAATCCTCATTGTCATTATATTATCTTTAATTCAGGACCTTAGTGGAGATAAGCCCGACAACGCAATTGCGAAGAACCTAATTTTTGAACCGTATCAGTTATGAGTTTTTATTCTAGTTTTCGTAAATAGTCTTTGTTTGACAAACCGGACTTGATTCATGAGAGGAAAGAGATAATAGTATAATATTATCATTATATTAGTATTAGAAAATGCTTGAATGATATTATAAGGTTACCTGGTCTGTTTTAGTTAAAAACAGAAAATCGGTTTAACCAGGTTTATGGTTTACTGGTGCAGCTTAGCACCAGCACTCTCTGATGAATTTACCAATGCTAAGGCCTCATTATACATGTTCTATTATCATAATAAATATGTTACTAGTGTTATTTATGCTAGTAGCTCAAAAAATAATTTTTAGAGATGTTTTTACGAGTGTTCCGATACACCTAGTTTTAGTAGTTGTACACCAGAGATATTTTAATATTATTTTAATCCACCTCCAAGCCAACCAATCACAACTCACCTTACACCCCCAAGACCTCCAAGGCTGTCTCATTTCATCATTTTGGCCGAAAATAACAAGAGAGAAAAGAGAGAAACTTTCATGAACACTTAATCTTCAAAGCTTGATTTCTTCTGAACTAAAACTCAAATCAAAACTTCGATTTCACCAAAATGATCCTCTCTTCTTCCTCTACATAACCATATAACATATCAAGGCTGGAAATAAGTTGAGATGGCTGTCTCCCTCCCATTTCAATTCGGTTTTCAAGGAAAACCATGCAAAACATGTGTTTTCTTGATGTTTTTCCTTAGGAATCATGCTTAACTTGACTTGAGGGCCAAGAAACGTGAATTTACAGCAAGTCTAAGGTTAGAAATCACTTCCTAACATGCTGAGTGAGAGTTGGTTAGTTGAGGATTTTTGGATTTAAAGTTGTTCTTGATGTGATTTAGGAGGAAAAAGTGCTTAAGGACCACCTGAAAGTCTAACCGAATTAGGAGCAGCAAAACCAGGTAGGGTTTGACGAATTTAATCTTGATTGATTGTGTTTGAGTTGTGTGATTATGATATGGTTTGGCTGTGCTTGAAATTGATTGTTTGTATGAGTAATTCTTGTTGAAATTTTGGTGAAAATTTTATGAAATTCAAGCTATGAATGTGTGTTCTTGTGGCTGCTGGAAAACGAAACCCTAGAGCTTAAACTGATGTTCAATTTGTGTTAAAATCATGTGGAAAAGATAGGGTTTTAGTGGCTGGAAATTTATTTTGAATTTTGGTAAAAATCGGTTGCTGAAAAGACTGAAAAACGGGTAAAAACAGAGAAAGAATTTGAAGAATATACGAAGAACACGAAGAACACTTTGAGTGTGATGAAGAACATTGAAGAACACCTTTTTGATCCGTAAAAGGGCAAGGAAGTAAATATTTTGGTGTTTGGGGGGTTATTTTGTAATTTTTGAAAGTTAGGGTGGTAAAAGTAGAAATATTAAAAGTTACGGGTGGTAAAAAGTGAATTTTAAAGGTTAAAAGTAAAAGTAAGATAATTTTCGA
>NC_029789.2:67775959-67776923 GCF_000816755.2 Arachis ipaensis | reverse complement strand
ATGCAAAAAGGCAGTTTTCTGTAAAAGCTTTAGAAAGATAACTTTAAGTGCAGAATCTCATAATTACCTTCATAAAATACTTAGGGAGTGGTAATAACATGTTAGTGAGGCAAAGATAAAAGAAAGATAAAAAGTTGAAGAAAAAAATAAAAGTCGAAGAAAAAGTCTGTAAAGTTTTAATAACAGAAAATCAGACAGAGATTAGTGAACGAACTAGGGCAACATAGTTAGTCATTGAATTGCAACTAGGGTTAGGTATTATATGAAAAGTTAGACTGTTTCAGTATAGACTTAATGAACCTATACTTGGGATAGACTAACTATTCATACCGAAATTTACATAAGCTTTAAATACATACGTTAAACAGAGAAATCATAGCAGAGTAGAGAAACACAAAGAACAGAGTAATCAGAAAAAAGTAAAGAGATACAGAGAAAAGAGTAACCAGAGTAGAATAAAGGGATATAGAGAAAAGTGTAATGTGATAAAGAGAAATGGTTTGAGTTAAGATGTTGTAAAAGTAAAAGCTGTAGAGTTTGTATAGCACGATTGAACAGAGAAAGAAAGAGGTACTGCATAAGAATGTGAAAGTGATGATGAATAATGAGAATGTTAATGAATAATGATAATGAGAATGATTATGTAAGAATCTGCAGCAGAGAGGCAGTCAGATAGATGGTGGTACGACCACTGAGAACGCTTTCCTAGGATTCCTTGCTATAATGCTTTGCTGTAAGACAGAGGTTGCTTACAGAGGTATCGAGATGAGTGTGCTCCTGTAAGACAGAGGTTGCTTACAGTGAGTGTGTTGTTGCTCCTGTAAGACAGAGGTTGCTTATAGTGAGTATGTTGTTGCTCCTGTAAGACAGAGGTTGCTTACAGTGAGTCTGTTGGGCGTATAGTAAGACAGAGGTTGCTTACAGTGAGTATATTGTTGCTCCTGTAAGACAGAGGTTGCTTACA
>NC_029789.2:67773186-67775926 GCF_000816755.2 Arachis ipaensis | reverse complement strand
ATAAAAATAATAAAATAATGCGGAAAAGGCAGTTTTCTGTAAAAGCTTTAGAAAGATAACTTTAAGTGCAGAATCTCATAATTACCTTCATAAAATACTTAGGGAGTGGTAATAACATGTTAGTGAGGCAAAGATAAAAGAAAGAAAAAGTTGAAGAAAAAAATAAAAGTCGAAGAAAAAGTCTGTAAAGTTTTAATAACAGAAAATCAGACAGAGATTAGTGAACAAACTAGGGCAACATAGTTAGTCATTGAATTGCGACTAGGGTTAGATATTATATGAAAAGTTAGACTGTTTCAGTATAGACTTAATGAACCTATACTTGGGACAGACTAACTATTCATACCGAAATTTACATAAGCTTTAAATACATACGTTAAACAGAGAAATCAGAGCAGAGTAGAGAAACACAAAGAACAGAGTAATCAGAAAAAAGTAAAGAGATACAGAGAAAAGAGTAACCAGAGTAGAATAAAGGGATATAGAGAAAAGTGTAATGTGATAAAGGGAAATAGTTTGAGTTAAGATGTTGTAAAAGTAAAAGCTGTAGAGTTTGTATAGCACGATTGAACAAAGAAAGAAAGAGGTAATGCATAAGAATGTGAAAGTGATGATGAATAATGAGAATGTTAATGAGTGATGATAATGAGAGTGATTATGTAAGAATCTGTAGCAGAGAGGTAGTCAGATAGATGGTGGTACGACCACTGAGAACGCTTTCCTGGGATACCTTGCTATAATGCTTTGCTGTAAGACAGAGGTTGCTTACAGTGAGTGTGTGATCAGTGCGCTCCTGTAAGACAGAGGTTGCTTATAGTGAGTCTGTTGGGCGTATATCGGCTAATAAGTGCCGCCCTGCAAGACAAAGGTTGCTTGCAGTGGATATTGCCAACAGGAAAGCCTTATCCAGACAGAGGTTACTAGGTAACGTCGGGAGCGGGTATGTAACCGACAGATGAGCTCATTACCTGCACTAGGGCTAGACATGCATCATATTTGGTTGCAAATTTACTCTGTTATGGTTGTTGTTTGAATATTTGCTTTCTTTGTTTGTATTCTATTCACTGTGTCTGTGTTTTATTTTCTTGTATTCTCTTGTTTTTGTTTTGCTTTCTATTTTCTCAGTTTTCTCTACTTTTCTGCTTCTTCTGTTCACTGCTTCTCGGTATTCTGCTATTTATCTGCTAAACAACACGGAATTAATGAACTTAACTAATAACCCCAGCCCTACTAAGAACTCCCCAGTTCTTACCCCTTCTCTCTCCCTTTCCCCTTCAGATGGAAGCATGGGTACCCTTCCGTAGTTCGTTGATGATGTTCCACCTGACTTGAGTCTTGAAGACCTAGAACGTACTTTCCCTCGCTTTAGTAGTTTAGAGGGACTAGGTGAGTATAAAGTCTAGGCTAGCCAGGGTGCCAGCTTAGGGACTTCTTGAACAGGTCAGGACCTGGGATGTTGTATGTGTATATGTATATAGTTATTATCTAGCTATATCTAGGGGTGTTCTAACTAAAATTCTATACTCTAATAAAGGCTGGATCACCGAATATTGTCAACTGCTTGTGATGTATTTATGTGTGGTTGTTTATAATTGTTTTATATATTATCAGTTGTGAATTGATTATGAATGATACTATTTGTTAATCCAAACATTTTTTAAAAAAAAAGTACCTCGTAAAATAACTACGCTTTTAACAACGAATAAGGCTCATATAATAAATAATAGATAATAATTAGGTAGACAAGTTGGTAGCACTCAGTTTCTAGTATGATCATGACGTACCAGAAATTGGGTCGTTACAATTTGGTATCAGAGCAGTTTATTCCCAATAGAGCCTGGGGAGTGGACTGACTATGCTTCATTGTATACTCTACTTGTGTGTCTCATGCTATTAGGGTATCTTTAAGATACATTTGGCATGAATGTCTATGATTGCTCATTTTGGGAATGTTCGTGCTTAACTTGAGACATTAAGATTGATCACCTTAATGTTGATTGTTTGGTGCGGATAAGACCTCAATGACTATGAATAGGCATGGTTTAATCGAGCTCCGAACGATGAATCGACGTGAGCCACAGCTATCTTTATAGTTGTTATGATCTTCATGGCCATGGTTGTGTGAGATTTGGATGCTGTAAGGAACGAACTAATATCTTCGTCAGGATGGCTTGAAGGAAATAGACTGCTTGAAGATGGATTCTGCATGTGGCTGAAATTTTGAGGGCAAAATTTTCTATTAGGAGGGTAGAATGTAACAACCCCGATTTTCGAGTACGTGTGATCTTTTCTGAAAGTACGGATTTCTCCGGAAGATCACTAAGGGGAGAACCTATGCTATATCATCAAGCATCTCAATCCTCATTGTCATTATATTATCTTTAATTCAGAACCTTAGTGGAGATAAGCCCGACAACGCAATTGCGAAGAACCTAATTTTTGAACCGTATCAGTTATGAGTTTTGATTCTAGTTTTCGTAAATAGTCTTTGTTTGACAAACCGGACTCGATTCATGAGAGGAAAGAGATAATAGTATAATATTATCATTATATTAGTATTAGAAAATGCTTGAATGATATTATAAGGTTACCTGGTCTGTTTTAGTTAAAAATAGAAAATCGGTTTAACCAGGTTTATGGTTTACTGGTGCAGCTTAGCACCAGCACTCTCTGATGAATTTAGCAATGCTAAGGCCTCATTATACATGTTCTATTATCATAATAAATATGTTACTAGTGT
>NC_029789.2:67755086-67773087 GCF_000816755.2 Arachis ipaensis | reverse complement strand
TTCATTACCTGCACTAGGGCTAGACATGCATCATATTTGGTTGCGCATTTACTCTATTATGGTTGTTGTTTGAATGTATGCTTTCTTTGTTTGTATTCTATTCACTGTGTCTATGTTTTATTTTCTTGTATTCTCTTGTTTTTGTTTTGCTTTCTATTTTCTCTGTTTTCTCTAGTTTTCTGTTTCTTCTGTTCACTACTTCTCAGTATTCTGCTATTTATCCGCTAAACAACACGGAATTAATGAACTTAACTAATAACCCCGGCCCTACTAAGAACTCCCCAGTTCTTACCCCTTCTCTCTCCCTTCCCCCTTCCGATGGAAGCATGGGTACCCTTCCGTAGTTCGTTGATGATGTTCCACCTGACTTGAGTTTTGAAGACCTAGAACGTACTTTCCCTCGCTTTAGTAGTTTAGAAGGACTAGGTGAGTATAGAGTCTAAGCTAGCTTGGGTGCCAGCTTAGGGACTTCTTGAACAGGTCAGGACCTGGGATGTTGTATATGTGATGACATGTCATCATGTCATGTTTTTCTATGCTTTTTCATACAAGAAATTTATGATTAGTGCTTAAATATTGCATTCTTTGGTGCTTAAATGGTATATTTCTTTGATCTTTTGATTTGATAAACTTTGTAGGAAATAAGAAGAAAAAGAAGCAAAAAGAGCACAAAATAAGCTAAAAAGAAGAAAAGAGGAATTTTGGGCACACTTTGAAGTTGGAGCACACTTTGGAGGCTTAGGCCACGCTTCTAAAAGCGTGACCCATGACCAAATCAAGGAAGAGAAGCGTGGCCCAAAGAAAGAAAAGCGTGGCTCAAAACAAAGAGCAAGAGAGGACAAAAAAGCTTGAGCTAAAGTTTGCCTCAAACTTTAGCTCAAACTTTTGGAGGAGCTTGACTACACCCTGGAGGGAGAAAAGCTTGCGCCAACGTTTGCCTCAAACTCTTTGGCAAACGTTGGCGCCACACCAACATACCCAGGGGAGAAAAAGCTTGCGCCAACGTTTGCCTCAAGCTTTTTGGCAAACGTTGGCGCCACAAGGCATACAAGGGGTATACTTCCAACAAGAATAACTTGAGCTACAGAGCTCCAAATGAGGTGATTCAAAAATCAATGGAAAGGAGGAATCAAGAGCTTTCCAGGCATATATGGCACTGCATGGTGGACACTAAAATTGAGGGAGAAAACTGCCCCGCAATGAGCATAAATGAACATGGTGGCAACTTGCAGTGAGGCCAACTGACCTCTGCACTTTTGACGGAGTATAACTCGAGCTGTAGAGCTCCAAATGATGCGCTTTCAATGGCATTGGAAAGTAGACATTTAGAGCTTTTCAACAATGTATAATAGTATGGGGTGGACAATATGTTTGAGCCTCCAGAACTGGCGTTTTCGACCACGTTGGAGGCAAACTTTACCTCAAACGCTGCACACCAAGGCCAGCGACCTTGTCCTCTTCAAATGAGCATAACTTGAGTTGTAGATGTTCAATTGAGGTGATTCTAATTGGGTTAGAAAGCTGACATTCATAGCTTTCTAACCATATATAATAGTCTATAGTGGTCATGAAATTTGCAACGTTGACAAGCAGACAAAGTAGTACCCCAACATGCATGCAAGAAGGCCCAACGTTTGGCTAAAAGTTTGACCTCAAACTTTAGCCCAAACGTTGGTAGCAGCAAATAAGGGCAGCTGGTATAAAAAGTTTGAGTAAAAGTTTGCCTCAAATTTCATGAACACTTAATCTTCAAAGCTTGATTTCTTCTGAACTAAAACTCAAATCAAAACTCCGATTTCACCAAAATGATCTTCTCTTCTTCCTCTACATAACCATATAACATATCAAGGCTGGAAATAAGGTGAGATGGCTGTCTCCCTCCCTTTTCAATTCGGTTTTCAAGGAAAACCATGCAAAACATGTGTTTTCTTGATGTTTTTCCTTAGGAATCATGCTTAACTTGACTTGAGGGCCAAGAAACGTGAATTTAAAGCAAGTCTAAGGTTAGAAATCACTTCCTAACATGCTAAGTGAGATTTGGTTAGTTGAGGGTTTTTGGATTTAAAGTTGTTCTTGATGTGATTTAGGAGGAAAAAGTGCCTAAGGACCACCTGAAAGTCTAACCGAATTAGGAGCAGCAAAACCAGGTAGGGTTTGACAAATTTAATCTTGATTGATTGTTTTTGAGTTGTTTGATTATGATATGGGTTGGCTGTGCTTGAAATTGATTGTTTGTATGAGTAATTCTTGTTGAAATTTTGGTGAAAATTTGATGAAATTTGATGAAATTCAAGCTATGAATGTGTGTTCTTGTGGCTGCTGGAAAACAAAACCCTAGAGCTTAAATTGAGGTTCAATTTGTGTTAAAATCATATAGAAAAGATGGGGTTTTAGTGGCTGGAAATTTATTTTGAATTTTGGTAAAAATCAGTTGCTGAAAAGACTAAAAAACGGGGAAAAATAGAGAAAGAATTTGAAGAATATACGAAGAACACGAAGAACACTTTGAGTATGATGAAGAACAATGAAAAACACCTTTTTGATCCATAAAAGGGCAAGGAAGTGAATATTTTGGTGTTTGGGGGGTTGTTTTGTAATTTCTGAAAGTTAGGGTGGTAAAAGTAGAAATATTAAAAGTTACGGGTGGTAAAAAGTGAATTTTAAAGGTTATCCTCATTTTAGAAAGTAAGCCCGAATAGAGAGAATAGGAGGCGAGCTCCACTAGGGAGCATTAGGAATATAGAACTCTCTCTCTTTAGTTTTTCTTTTTAAATCTTGGGTTGAGAATTGAAAAAATTCTGTTTCAATCTCATCTTGAGAATTCTCTCTGTTTTCTTCTTCTGCAATTTTAATTTCTCCTCTACTACAAGTTCCTTTGCTGCAAGTTTACAATTTAATTTACATTGAGCTTGATTTTGATCTTTGGTTCTCATTGCTTTCTGTTCTCACTGAATTCAATTTACATTCAAGCAATTTAATTCTTCTGCAAGTGCTCTGCATTTTACATTTCTGTTCATGATCTGATTTACTTTTCCTGCAAGTTTAATTTTCTCTAAGCTTTGATCTATTGCTCTCTTTAATTTCCAGCACCCACTGCCCTTTACATTTAATGCAATTTTACTTTTCTTGCAATTTAAGATTCTTGTAATTTACATTTCTTGCTCTTTAAGTTACTCACCAATTTACACTCTGCAACTTTAAATTCATTGTCATTTACTTTCTGTTGGATACAATTTCACCCAATCTCACTTAAATGATAGCTTGACTAAACTAATCATCCACTAAAGTTGCTTGATCCATCAATCCCTGTGGGATCGACCTCACTCACGTGAGTTTTTCTACTTGATGCGACCCGGTGCACTTACCGGTGAGTTTTGTGTCGGATCATTTTCCGCACATCAATATGTATATGTATATAGTTATTATCTAGCTATATCTAGGGGTGTTCTAACTAAAAGTCTATTCTTTAATAAAGGTTGGATCACCGAATATTGTCAACTGCTTGTGATGTATTTATGTGTGGTTGTTTATAATTGTTTTATATATTATCAGTTGTGAATTGATTATGAATGATACTGTTTGTTAATCCAAACGTTTTTTAAAAAAAAAGTACCTCGTAAAATAACTACTCTTTTAACAACGAATAAGGCTCATATAATAAATAATAGATAATAATTAGGTAGACAAGTTGGTAGCGCTCAGTTTCTAGTATGATCATGACGTACCAGAAATTAGGTCGTTACACTTGTAATTTTGGATATGGCTATGACTATGTTGTAGGTAATGGAAACTTTAATGATGGCTCACATTATAGGAGGGAAGAATTCTTGAGAAGGGAGCCACATCCATATGAGCAATCATCATGGCAACCTCCTCAACCAAGCTACTATGATTGCAAGGCCTCCAATAATGCATATCATTCCAATGGTTATGATAGTTCCTATCATGATTATGCCACTCAATCACCATCATTCCATGCACTATACTCTCAGCATAGTCCTCAAACACCATCATTCCAACCACCATACTCTCAATCCACATTCTATTTCCACCAATTACCTCCACACAATCCAAATTCCTATCCTCCCTATGCACACACTTATGACCATTATGAACAAGCACCCATTGAACCACCACCTCTCCAACATATTTACCCTTACAACCCTTTTTCTCCCTCCAACCAAGCTCCCATGGATGATACCCTTGGTATTATTCTTCAAGAGCAAAGAGTGCTTTAAATGATACTCCAAGAGCTTATGTCCTTCCTACCTCTACTATCTAATAACAACCAAAATCCCTCTCAACCTCGAAGCTCTAGTACACTTCCTTTTCAACCATTTGATGAACTCTCCTTTTTACCACAATCATCCATGGAAGAATACCCATATCCATCAATCCAAGAGCAACATGATCCCAATTATGTTAGCAAAGTGGAACAAGAGAAAAGGGATTGTCTCAAGGAATTAATGGATCGGATTCAGGCAACCATAATTCAAAAGAAGCAAGAGGAGGCTCAAAAGGTGGAGGAAGTAGAGACCCTTGAAGATGAAGGAATAGTTGAAGATATAGGGGAGGTTGAACAAGAGGCAAGTTCCATCATTGAAGACAACTCTACACCAAGTGACATTGGTGAACTTGTTGAAGCTTCTTCCATTGGATGTGAAATTGATGTTGAAGTGGACTTCACACAACCTCCAAAATTTGATTTGATTGATGATTAGGAAGAGTAGGAAGAAGTTGACAAACAAGTGAAAGTTGAGAGAAGTATCCAAGAGGTGGAACTCATCAAGGAGGAGCCAAAAAGAGTGAAGCTTACATGGTCAAAGCCATTGGATACCTTCCTTGCTAAGTCACCATCCAAATTACAAATTGAGTGGGTAATTGATGAGCGGATATTTTATACGCTTTTTGGCGTTGTTTTCATATAGTTTTTAGTATGTTTTGTTTAAGTTTTATTATATTTTCATAGGTTTTAATGTTAAATTCACATTTTTGGATTTCACTATGAGTTTGTGCGTTTTTGTGTAATTTCAGGTATTTTTTGGTTGAAATTGAGGAGCTCGAGAAAAAGTCTGATTCAGAGACAGAGAAAGCACTACAGATGCTATCCGGATCTGACCTCCTTGAACTCGAAAGAGCTTTTCTAGAGCTAAAGAAGTCAAAACGGAGCCTTCTCAACGTTTATGGAAAGCTAACATCCTAGGCTTTCCAGAAATATATAATAGTGCACATACTTTGCTTCAAAATAGAAGGCCCAAAACCGGCATTCAACGCCAGCCATCTACCCCAGTCCAGGCGTCCAGTGCCCACCAAGGGGAGACCAGCGTCCAAATGCCCAAAGAGGTGCCTCTAGCCAGCGTTCAACACCCTAGAGCCCTCCTAGCACGTGGATCTCAATCAATCTCAGCCCAAACATTCATCAAGTGAGACCCAGAAGTGGATTTTAGCACTAAAAGACTGTTTTACCCTTCTTATATAATTCTTATTTATTAGCCTAGTATTTATTTGAGAATTTTTACATTATTCAGACCCTTTTGACACTTTACACCTTTATGATTGTATTTTCTATCAGTATGAGTTTTTAAACCTCTTAGGTTAAAGGGAGGAGCCCTGCTGAGTTTTATGGATTAATAAAAGTATTACTGTTTCTCTTCAATCCATCTTTGATTCAATTCTAAGATGTATCTTCGTTCTTCAACATGATGAATGGGATGATCTGTGACAATCATCTTCGTTCTTCATTCTAAGACCGCATGCCTGAGAACCACCCGTGTCTTCTTGGATTCGTGTGAATACGTGACTGGAAAGCATTGAACTACCAGCTTGATTATACATCTCTTAGACGGCTAATCCACAACTTCGTTGGGGACTTCTCGAGACACCAGTAAAGCCGAGGTATCGGGAGATTAGGATCTCTGTGGTAGAGGCTAGAACCCAAAGGCGCAACATTCTCTGATCCAGAAGATTCGACCTTGTCTGTGGCATTTTGAGTAGGATCATTAAGGAGAATGAACTGTAGGAGCTTCACCTTCAATCAGAATGGATCCACACCAACCCTGGGGTTCAGATCTGGAGGAGCATCGGCGGGCTCTGAACTAGCGTCGATCACATACAGCCTGCCATAGAAGAAATCATTCACAATTGAAGAAGTCAGTAAGACCAGAGTTAATCCAGAAGGATAAAGCATCTCCAAGCCTTAACCATCTCCTTATCATTGCAAACATATCAACCTAGTTAAGATCTCTTTATTTTCTTCTTATGCATTTAAATAAATCCAACAACTCTTCTATCCGCCTGATTAAGATCTACAAGATAACAATAGCTTACTTCAAACCACAATACTCATGGGATCGACCCTGACTCGCTCAGGTATTACTTGGACGACCTAGTGCACTAGCTGGTTCAGTTGTACGAAGTGTGGGAATTCGTGCACCAAGTTTTTGGCGCTGTTACGGGGGATTGTTTGTGTTTGGACAACTGACGGATTATCTTGTTGCTTAGATTAGGTATTGTTTTTAATTTTGTTAGCTTCTTTTATTTTCTTCTTCCTTTTTTCGAAAAAAAGATTTCAAAAACCTTTTCTTTTCTTTGTTTAATCTTTGTTTTTGGTTTGAGTCTTTTGTTTTTGTTCTTGTTGAATTTTCGAATTCTTTGAGTCTTTTTTCTAAAAATTTTCAAAATTAGTGTCTATTTTTTGAGTCTTCTGTCTTTTCTTTATAATTTTCAAAAATTGTGTTCTTGTTTTCAAAATTTTTAAGTTTGGTGTCTTTTGCATGTTCTTATTTTCTTTGAATTCTTTGAGTTTTGTTCTTGGTGTTCTTCTTGATCTT
The DNA here is from genome assembly GCF_000816755.2 of Arachis ipaensis. NCBI lineage: Eukaryota > Viridiplantae > Streptophyta > Magnoliopsida > Fabales > Fabaceae > Arachis > Arachis ipaensis. Next base: position 67,766,257 of record NC_029789.2, on the reverse strand, counting down.
CAAAGTGTTCTTCTTTTTCTTCTTGTTTTGATCTTAAAAGATTTAAGTTTGGTATCTTTTGGTGTTTTTCCTTTCAATTTTCAAAAATTTAGTGTTTTATATCTAAATATTTTAAGTTTGGTGTCTTTTTGTTGTTTTTTTCTTTCTTCATTAAATTCAAAAATAAAAAATATCTTTTCTATCTTTATTTTAATTAAAAATTTAGATTTTAATTTCAAATTATTATCTTATCTTATCTTAATTTTAAATTTTAAAATCTAATTTTTTTTAAAAATCACATCTTTTTTAAATCTTCATCTTATCTTGTTTCAAATTCAAAATTCAAAATTCTTATCTTATCTTGTTTCAAATTCAAAATTCAAATTTCAAAATTCAAAATTCAAAATTCAAAATTCAAATTTCAAAATCAAAACTTTTTCAAATTTAAAATTTAAAATTTCAAATCTTATCTTCTTCAAATTCTTTTCAAATCTTTTATTTTAAAGTTTGATTCTTTCTTATCTTATCTTTCATTTAAATTTTAAATTTCAAATATTTTTAAATTAGAAACTAACTTTTTCATTTTGATTTCAAATCTTTTTAATTTAAAACTTATCTTTTCCTAACTTGTTTATCTTATCTCTCTTACCTAGCTTATCTTATCTTTTCTAAATTTCAAATTTTAAAATCAAATCTTTTTCAAATACTTTTAGTTTCTTATCTTATCTTTTCTAATTTCAAAGTTTAAATTCAAAATTTTTCTAATCTTCTATCTTCTCTTATTTTAAAATCTTTCCTAATTAGTTACTTGTTTCCTCTTTCTTCTTTTTCAAAACTTCCTAACTACTTCTTATCTCTTCTAATTTTTGAAATTTCTTCTTCTATTCCTCCCTCTCTTATTTTTTCAAATTTATTAATTCTTAATTAATTAACCCTTATTTTTTAATTTAATCAACAAATAAAAAAATAAAAATATTTTAATTACAAATTACATCTTTATCCTTTATTCTTTCTCTTCTTCTACCTTTCTTCATCATGAACCCAAATGGGAATGAAGAGTTTAGAAGAACTCTGGGGTCTTATACAAATTCCACTGCTGACTGCTATGGAAGAAGTATTAGCTTACCCCCCCATCAGAGCAAGTAGCTTTGAACTAAACCCTCAACTCATCACTCTAGTGCAGCAAAATTGCTAGTACTCTGGACTTCCGTAGGAAGAACCTACTGAGTTTCTGGCAGATCTCTTACAGATTGCTAAAACAGTACACAGTGAGGGAGTAGACCAAGATGTCTATAGACTACTACTTTTTCCTTTTGCTATAAAGAACCAAGCAAAGAGGAGGTTGGATAACCTGCCTAAAGCTAGCTTAAAAACTTGGAAACAGCTAGTAGACAAGTTTTTAAATCAATACTTCCCTCCAAGGAAGATGACCTAGCTGAGAGTCGACATCCAAGGTTTCAAACAAGGAGACAGTGAATCTCTTTATGATGCCTGTGAGAGGTATAGAAGGATGCTAAGAAAATGTCCCACTGAAATGTTTTCAGAATAGATACAATTAGACATCTTCTACTATGGACTTTAAGACATGGCTAAAATGTCTCTGGACCACTCTGCTGGTGGTTCCAAACATATGAGAAAGACCATTGAAGAGGCTCATGAGCTTATTGAGACAGTTGCTATAAATCAGCATCTGTACTCAGCTGCTGAGACTTCTATGAAAGGAGAGGTTAAGGCAATATCTACTGAACCTAACCCTCCAGAGTAAGATGGTCCATTGACTCAGCAACTGCACACCCTTGCCCAGCAACTACTGGAACTGTAAGAGGCTTTGTGAGAAATTCAGGCTTCTAACAGGAATGTAGATGCCTAGCTGAGTCAAACAAGGTAGTAGTTATCTAAGCAGATAACAGAGGAATGCCAAGCTATTCAACTGAGAAGTGGGAACTTGATAGCACGGAAACTTGTCTCGCAACAATTTTCCTTCGGCAAGTATACCGAATTGTTGTCAAGTAAAAACTCACAATAGAGTGAGTTCGAATCCCACAGGGATTGATTGGTCAAGCAACTTTAATTAGAGGAATGTTCTAGTTGAGCGAAGCAGAATTTGATTTGAGATTTGCAGAAAATTAAATGGCGGGAAAGTAAATAGCAGAAAATGTAAATTGCTGGAAATAAAGAGCTGAATGTAAATGGCGGAAAGTAAATTGCAGAATCTTAAATGGGAATGGGGAAGATGCTCATAAAAGTAAATTGCAGAAATTAAAGAGAATGAGTAAGATCAGAAATGGGGAATTCATTGGGCTTAGGAGATGTTGCATTCTCCGGATCAAGTTCATTTTCATCTCTTCCTCAATCAATGCGTTCATTGATCTCCTTGGCAATCTTAAGTGATCGAATTACAATTCCTTGTAATTCAATCTCTCAAATCTTGATCAATAGCCAATTCTTTGGTCAATTGCTCATGAGAAGAGATGAAGTATGGTCACTGATTATATCACATGCATTCCCAAATCAAGTGTTGGTAGAATTATAGTCACCATATCCATCCAACCCCAATTTGGTCCAACATAAGAAAGTATTTCTAGCATGATCTCTTCATTCCTCTTCCAAGGTTCAGAAGGGATCCAAGTATCAATAGCTTCTGTTCCAAGATAACTACCCAATTGGATGAAGATTGAAAGCTTTCTAGTAAAATCAAGAGAAAAGATAGAAGAAGAATAATGAAAACTAATATTGATCCATCAAATTACAACAGAGCTCCCTAACCCAATGAAAGTGGTTTAGTTGTTCATAGCTCTGGAAATCGAAAACAAAGATGGAAAATACATTATGAAAAGTAAACTAGAAGTGTAGAGAAAGTAAAATATTACAGAGAATAGTTCTCAAAATTTCTCACTCTCCAAAGCTACTTTCTAATTCAAAATTACCCCTATATATATTACTCTTCTGATCTTCTAGTTGATTCTTCAAGTCTTTGATATAGGCCTTTGGATCTTGAGTTTGAAGCAGTTATCTTCCGCAGTGGGCTTAGCTTTACTTGCAGAGAGAAAGTGTGAAGTAGGCAGGGTCTTTAGCTCAGGACGTTAGTGGCGTTAACGTTAAGCGAGAGTGTGGGTTCGAGAACGTTAGTGACAATCACCTTTTTCACTAACGTTCCTCACCCAGGGATGATCCACGTTAACTTCAATGTTAGTGGCATCAACGTGACCACTAACGTTGCCTCTTGATCCTTCGCACACGTTATTGGGACTCACCTTTTCCAATAACGTTGAGAGTCCTCCCTCCCCCTACGTTAGAGTTCACGTTAACTTAGTTAACGTGGCTCTTAACGTAGGCTTGCCAATCCTTCGAGAATGTTAGTGACACTTACTTTTGTCACTAACATTCCAAGATGCCCCTTCTTGCCACGTTAGAGTCCACGTTAACTAGGTTAACGTGGCTTTTAACGTGGTGTTGATAGCCATCTCTGACGTTAGTGACAAAGGTGAGTGTCACTAACGTTGGCTCATCATCTCCTTTATCCACGTTAGCTTCCACGTTAACTAAGTTAACGTCGGAGCTAGCGTTGCTCATAGTGGCTTGTGGTAGTACATCCCAACGTTAGTGACAAAGGTAAGTGTCACTAACGTTGGCGATCACTTGCTTTCTCCACGTTAGCTTCCACGTTAACTAAGTTAACGTGGCAACTAACGTGGCTTATTGTGGCTTGGCCAACGTTAGTGGCAAAGGTGAGTGTCACTAACGCTGGCTTCTCTTTTGCTTCCCAACGTTAGAGTCCACGTTAACTGAGTTAATGTGGCTCTTAACGTGGCCACTTATGAGCTTGGTCCAACGTTAGTGACAAAGGTGAGTGTCACTAACGTTGGCCTTATTTCTTTCTTCCACATTAGAGTTCATGTTAACTTAGTTAACGTGACTCTTAACGTGGCTTTTATGGCTTTCGAGGACGTTATTGGCGATTATTTTTCTCATTAACGTTGCAAGCTAGCTCCCATTCCACGTTAGTGGTCACGTTAGTTAGACTAACATGACTGCTAACGTGGTTCTTCTTTGCTTCCTTTGTCCTGAAATCAAACAATAAAGTGCATCAAAGTTCTAATCCAAGTCATGAGACATGTATCATCCAATTTGTCATATAATTCATGCAAAATTCTCATGAAATCACATAAAGTACACCATGTTTGATTGAATCAAGATGTAAGTGAAATTTTACCCAAAACTTGCTTATTTCCTAAGAAAATGCATGAAACTACCCTAAAACAGTAATAAGTGTTCTGTAGCAAGGGTTACTCTTGATAGTGGACTTTCAGCTGATAACCCCGAGTTAGTTAATCCCAAGTTTCCAAGTAATAAGGCACCCCTAAGAGCTTATTCATCCAAGTAAATCCCTTACACAGGAACACCACAGACACTTGCCTCAAGATTCAACCCTTGGTGCCTAGCCTTATTTCTTACTCTTTTTCTTTTTTTCCTTCTTTCATATTGGGATCTTATTATTTAGTTAATCTCATGGGGTGTGCCTCAAGCATATGATTCCGGACAGATAGTTGTCTTCCCACCTTGTTGGTGAACCAACTTAGCTAATCTATGACCACACCACAAAATTAGGAACTTACTCCACAATATGAACTCCACTCTGGTCTTTGATAACACACATTCTCTTTTTATTTGATTAAAAAGGAGGCAAGCAACACAATAAGCAAGATGGAATTGAAAACAGGCAATTTGACGAGCAATCACAGACCTAAGCAATGAGAATACTAAAAACAGAATTGAAAATCCTAAACTACTATGGTAGCATGTTCTATTTCATACATGATTTTCCTTATTTAAAACTTGAAAAAGATGGGACAATGAGGGAACTCCACCACCTTTTATTCATGGGGTTGCCCATGCTCTTCCTCTTGCTTGTCTTTTTGGTGTTTTTCTTGAGTGCTTGTACTCCCACTTTCCTTGCCTTTTCCAATCAACTTCTTCCAAAAACCAGCATCTTCCATCTTCTTTTTTAGTGTTTCCTTCTGCTGTTTCACCTTCCTTTCTTCTTGTTCTACAAAATCTTTTTGGACCTCATCATATGTAGGGATGGCATAGTGTAGATTATGCATATGACTAGACATGTAGTTCAACTTGGCTTGAGTGTTTATGTTGAACTCCTCCCTATGTAGTTGCCGTCCTTCATTAAGTACACTGAACTCGTTGAATGCTTTCATCTGAGCTAGCTGCCGCTAGTTGAGTTCTTGTAAGCGCTTATCTTGATGCTCTTGCCTTTCATTCACTTGGTTGATGGCTTGAGTGAGCTGGGAGTAGGGTTCCTGTTGCTGCTCCATTTGTTGTTTCTGCCACTCTCCTTGTTGACTCATCCAGTTGGCAAGTAGTTCTTCCTGACGATCCATCTGTTGGGATTGAAGGTGTAGTAGTTGCTCTTGTCCTTCCATTTGTCTTCTCTCCAAATCTTCAATGGCTTCTTGAAGGTGGCTCATATTAAAATTGTTTGGGTCATAGTATTCTTCTTGTTGGTGTTCTTCCTGATGAGATTCTTCTCGGTGGGCTCCTTCTTTTGGTTTTCGCTTTCCTATTTGAGGTCTTCTTTGTTGTTGGGCGGGCGTAGTACAGATCAGACGCTGAAGTGTGACTAGCCTCCCAGGGTTCACCCAGTCTGGATTGCTATCCTCGAAGACTACATTGGCCTTCGTACACAATCTGAGAATGGTGCTGGGTACCAAAGCCTGGCACCCGAGTCAACCTTCTCAGCTGACTCTTGAATCCCCTCAGCTATGAGTTCATGCACATTGATTTCTCCACCCTGTACTAGGCAATGTACCATAGTCGCTCGATTAATATTGACCTCTGAATTATTTGCAGCTGGGAGGATAGACCTCCTCACGAGTTCAAACCATCCCTTGGCTTCCGGGCTAAGATCTCCCCTCTTGATGAACCGGGGTCTCTTATCCGCATACCTTTCCCAGTCAGCTCCTATGACACATATGTCAATCACTATTTATTCGAGTTCATCATTGTCAGGGCTCTTACTTATCCTTGCATGATAACTAAGCTCATCAAAATGTGGTGATTTCAGCTGAAGAGTTCTTGTTATAGCATTTGGGCTGAAGTCCACCTCTCTTCCTCTTACGTAACTTTTGAAGGTTGGGGCCTTGGTTTTGTCTTCTCTAACCACATTTGCATAGAACTCTTTGATGAGGTTTGCATTGATCTTCCCCTCTGGGTTCGTGAGCCTTTGCCACCCTCTTTGTTCAATTTTCTCTCGAATCTGTGGGCATTCATCCTCGTTGATTTTGAATGTTAACTCAGGCAGTATCTTTTTGAGCTTTATCCGCTCAAATTCCTGTTCATGGAACGCAGTTTTGAATCTCCTTTCATCGAAAGGGACGCTCTCAACCGGTTCTTTCCTCTTTTGCCTCTTGGAGCTTAATGATGCCATAAGTAGGAGTTGGTGTGTGAAGGTGGTGGAAGGTATGGATAGGCGAGGGAATTCGGTTGGGTTAAGATTTGGTGCAATGAAGGGGAAGAATGTTTGGTTTCGAGACTGAGAAGTGTGGGGAGTGAAATTGGAATGTTAAGGGTGTACTTAGTGCGAACCACTTATATAGGAAAATGGTGTGTGGATGAAAGGTTTGGATTGATGGAGTGGTTGTGTGATGAACGGATGGGTTTTAGCATAGGATGAGCACAAGGATCCTCATCTTTATGAAGGAGATTGGTTCGGTCTCCAAGGGTCTCATTCTTTTAATTTTTGCATGGCAACATTTTCCAATGCATTCCTCCTTGAGACACGTGTGAAATACTCTCCTTTTGTGGTAGCCGAATCTTCCTTTCTATTGTCCATCAATTTTCCTACAAAACAAAAAAAAGTGTAATTATTAATTGTGTGGATAGTGGCGGCAAAATAAAAATGGGAACAACTACCACTTTTTTTTTTAGTTTTTGTTTGTAACTAACTAAGTAGTACTTATGAATGCTAACCAACTGATTAACTGAATATCCATGTATGCAACATTGGCAACACCAAACTTAGTTTGGTGCCATGTGGTGTAAAAGATTTGTTCAAGGCTCCTAAGAGTGACATGATGTGGGTTACATTCATGTTCTGTTAGTGTGCCTTGAACACCAAACTTGTTCCTCACTATATGTTACACACAATGATTCATTCAGGTGCATATCAAGTTGATTTGAATTTCATGAACCTTGATTTAGTAACTATTTTTAAAAGCATGTAAAACATGGGTTGCCTCCCATGAAGCGCTTCTTTAGCGTCACTAGCTTGACGTTCTGCCTTTATCAGGGTGGTTGGTAGTGCTTCAAGTCCTCCCCCTTTGCAGTAAATCTATCTCCATTGGCTTCATCAAGGATCTCCACGTGTTCCAAGGAGAGGACTCTGTTGATGGTAAAAACTTTAGGTAGCTGAGATGGGATAGTGGGGAGATGAGGTGGAATATCTGGGAAGTAGGCTGAGATCACTTAATCCCCTGGAGAAAAATCCTCTGTAGGGATCTTCTTGTTCCTCCACCTCCTTGGTGCCTTCTTCTTTGTCCCTTTTGATGTTGCCTTGCTCTTTGTGACCTCCTCTTCTAAGGAAATTTTTTTGCTGGTCTCATATAGCTCTGGTGTTTTAGGTTCCTCCTGATTTTCTTTGAGCTGTGACAACTGCTGATTGCCTTGTTCCTCAACTAAGGAGATTTCCAGATGTGCTGGTTGTGCTTCAGTGCTTGCTTCTTCCTTCAGTATCTCACTGTGATCTTTGCTTGGTTCTTTGTTCTCTTGATCTGTTTCTTGTGAAAGGTTGAAAACATTGAAGGTGAGTTGTTCGTCATGGATCCTCAAAATTAGCTCCCCTCGCTCCACATCTATAAGTTCTTGAGCTGTAGCTAGGAATGGTCTTCCCAATATGATTGGGTGGAGGTGACTCTCTTCCATGTCCAAGATGACAAAGTCTGTGGGCAGGAAGTATTTTCCAACCTTCACCAGCACATTTTCAACTACTTCCACTGCTTGTTTTTGAGTTTTGTCAGCCAACCTGCTGACTACATCTGTGGGCATTATCTCATTGATCTGCAGCCTCTTCATAAGGGATAAAGGCATTAAGTTGATGCTTGCTCCCAGATCACAGAGTCCTTTATCAAACATTATTTCTCCTATGGCACAGGGGATGTAAAAACTCCCTGGGTCCTTCCTTTTTTTAGGAAACTCTGGTTGAATGAGAGCACTGCACTCCTTATTCATCACTATGGTTTGTCCTCCCTTGAGTGAGCTTTTCCTGGTCAGCAGCTCCTTCATATACTTGATGTATGAGGGCATTTGTTGGAGGGCCTTGATGAATGGTATGTTTACATGGAGAGATGCAAATATGTCAAGGAACCTTGAGTATATTCTCTTCTCCACACAGCCATTTAGTAATTGGGAAAAGGGTGCATAGAGTCTCAACAGCTCTTTCTGTGTCAGCTCTTTCTGTGTAATTGTGGTTTCTTGATGATTCTCCCCCTGCTTTCCTGCTGAAGTATCTTCAGGTTGTTCTAATGGGTTGTTCAGCTCTTCCTCAGTCTCCTTATCACTTATAGTGGAGGCCAGAGTATAGTGATGAACAAGGAATGTAGTGCCCTTATTCAACCTGAGCTGCCTACGAAAAAAAGAGACCCAGGGAGTTTTCATATCCCTTGTGCCATAGGTGAAACTATGTTCGATAGAGCACTATGTGATTTAGGGGCCAGCATCAACTTATTGCCTTTATCCCTGGTGAAGAGGCTGCAGATTAATGAGATAATGCCCACAGATGTAATCATCAGACTGGCTGACAAAATTCAAAAGCAAGCAATAGGAGTGGTGGAAAATGTGTTGCTAAAGGTTGGGAAGTACTTTCTCCCAACAGACTTTGTCATTCTGGACATGGAAGAGAGTCACACTCACCCAATCATATTGGGAAGACCATTCCTAGCTACGGCCAGAGAACTTATCGATGTAGAGAAAGGGGAGCTAATATTGAGAATCCATGATGAACGACTCAGCTTCAATGTCTTCAAACTCTCACAAGAAACAGATCAAGAGGACAAGGAACTAAGCACAAACGATAAGGAGACACTGAAGGAGGAGACAAGCACTGAAGCACAGCCAGTTCATTCTGAAACCCCCTCAATTGATAAACAAGGAAAACAGCAATTGCCACAGCTCAAAGAAAAGTAGGAGGAACCCAAACCTCTAGAGGCAGGTGAAGACAGCATCACAACTCCTTGGAGAAAAGAGGTCACCAAGGGGAAGGCAACCTCAAAAGAAACAAAGAAGAAGGTACCAAGGAGATGGAGGAACAAGAAGATCCCTACGAAAGATTTCTCTCCACGGGATAGAGTTGTATCAGCTTACTTCCCAGATATTCCCCCTAATCTCCCTACTGTACCATCTCAATTACCTAAGGTCTTCACTATCAACAGAGTTCTTTCCCTGGAACATGTGGAGATCATTGATCCAACCAATGGATACAAGTCCACAGCAAGAGGGGAGGACTTTAAGCACTACCAACCACCATGATGAAGGAAAAACGTCAAGCTAGTGACGCTAAAGAAGCGCTTCATGGGAGGCAACCCATGTTTTATATGCTTTCAGATGATAATGAATAAGTCAATCTATATGAGCTTTAATCCAAACTTGACAAACAATTGGTGAAAATCTTCTTATGCAGAATATAGTGAGGAACAAGTTTGGTGTTCAAAGCAAATCAAGACGCATGCTAGTCTTGGGAGCTTTAAACACAAAACCTCCATCACAGGATGTCATCAAAGAATTCTATGCAAATGTAGTTAGAGAGGATAAGACCAAAGCCCCAACCTTCAAAAGCTATGTAAGAGGAAGGGAGGTGGACTTCAGTCCAAGTGCCATAACAAAAGCTCTTCACTTGAAATCACCTCATTTTGATGAAGAGAGTTATCAGACAAGGATAAGTAGAAGCCCCGATAAGGATGAGCTCTCAGAGATAGCATCAGACATCAGTGTCATAGCCGCTGACTGGGAGAGGTACTCAGATGGGAGACCAAAATTCATAAAAAGGGGAGACCTTCACCCTGAAGCCAAAGGGTGGTTTGAGCTTGTAAGGAGGTCCATCCTACCAGCTGCTAATAATTCAGAGGTCAACATCAATCGAGCCACTATGGTACAATGCTTAGTACAAGGTGGGGAAATCAAAGTGCATGAGCTCATTGCCGAAGGGATTCAAGAGTCAGCTGAGAAAGCTGACTCAGGTGCCAGACTTTGGTACCCCAGCACCATTCTCCGCTTGTGCAACAAGGCCAGGGTAATATTTGAGGACAGCAGCCCAGATTGGGTGAACCCAGGGAGGCCAGTCACACTCGAGCGAATGGTCTATACCACACCGGCTCAGCAACTAAGAAGGCCACATATAGGAAGGCAAAGGGTCCAGGAAGAAGCTCATCAAGAGGAATATCATCAGGAAGAATATCAACAAGAAGAGCATCATGACCCAGCCAACTTGAATATGACTCACTTTCTAAGAGCCATTGAAGATTTGGGACAGAGACATATGGAAGGACAAGAGCAAATACTGAACCGGCTGAGCCAACAGGAAGCATGGCAAAAACAACAAATGGAGCAGTAGCAGGAACAATACTCCCAGCTTACTCAAGCCATCAACCAAGTGAATGAGAGGCAAGAGATTCAAGAGAAGCACTTGCAAGAACTCAACCAGCGGCAGATAGCCCAAATGAAAACTTTCAATGAGTTCAGTATACTCAATGAAGGAAGGCAATTACATAGGGAGGAGTTCTATGTAAACACTCAAGCCGAGTTGAACTACATGACCAGTAATATGCATAAGCTACACTATGCCATCCCTACATATGATGAGGTCCAAAAAGAATTTGTAGAACAAGAAGAGAGGAAAGTGAAACAGCAAAAGGAGACACTCAAGAAGAAGATGGAAGATAGTGGTTTCTGGAGGAAGCTGCTTGGAAAAGGGAAGGGAAGTGGAAGTACAAGCACTCAAGAGAGACACAATGAGGACAAACAAGGATGGGAGCATGGACATCCACATGAATGAAAGGTGGCGGAGTTCTTTTTAGTCCATCGTTTTCTATGCTTTAAATAAGCAACATCTTGTATGAAATAGAACCTGCTTCCATGTTATGTTTAAACTTTTTAAAATTCTGTCTTTTAAGTTTTCCTTCTGAATAGGT
>NC_029789.2:67754264-67754979 GCF_000816755.2 Arachis ipaensis | reverse complement strand
CGTGGCCACGTTAGAAGCCACGTTAACCTAGTTAACGTGGCCTCTAACGTTAAGGGGAGAAGAGAAGCCAACGTTAGTGACACTCAACATTGTCACTAACGTTGGCCTATGATGCAAAGTACCACGTTAACTTGGTTAACGTGGGAACTAACGTAAGGGATGAAGAGTTGTCGACAACGTTATTGACACTCAGCATTGTCACTAACGTTGAAGCAACCACACAACCCCCAAGAGTCACGTTAACTTCCACGTTAACTTGGTTAACGTGGAAGCTAACGATGAGGAATGAAGGATGAGCCAACGTTAGTGACACTCAACATTGTCACTAACGTTCCAGTGTGCCCCTTCTTGCTTCACGTTAAAGCCCACGGTAACTAGGTTAACGTGGCTTCTAACGTGGCCTTTGCCATCCTTCGAGAACGTTAATGACATTAACTTTCTCACTAACGTTCCAATGTGCCCCTAGGTCTCACGTTAGAGTCCACATTAACTAGGTTAACGTGGCTTCTAACGTGGCCATCCTTAGCCATCCCAACGTTAGTGACAATGTTGAGTGTCACTAACGTTCTCGAAGGTTAACAAGGCAACGTTAAAAGCCACGTTAACCTAGTTAACATGGGTTTTAACATGAACCAAAGGGTGCATTGGAACGTTAGTGACAATGTTAAGTGTCACTAACGTTCTCGAACTTATATTCTCACTAAATATTAACACC
>NC_029789.2:67739646-67754219 GCF_000816755.2 Arachis ipaensis | reverse complement strand
AGAGACAAGTTTTTCGTGCATCAGTCCCATGGCCTGCCGGATGTTTCTTGGTAAGTTGAAGGGCTGCTCTGTAAAAATGCACCAGATGAGGACAACCATGTCTGTAGTGAAGGTGGACTCGTGAGTTCTCGGAAAAACATAGTGGGACATAATCTGTGCCCACACGTGAGCTTCCAAGGTAAGTGCAGGAGCTGAGATGCTCTTAGGTCGAGTCCGATGTTGTCCGTAGATCCATGTGCTGCCAGGTTGTGCTATGACGCCAAGGACGCTATTCCAGTCAAACTGGTACGTCTGGCGCTTGAGAGAGGCCTCCTGATAGGCGTCCAACCCCTCCGGGCTAGGTGGAAGATCCAATACGTGCTAGATGGCCCCTTCGGAGACAGGTACTTGCTTTTGATGAATATAAACAGACTACAGGGTAGGCAAGTGGAAGTTGGAGTAGAACTCGACTACCCATGATAAATTGGCCTCCCGTGGCTGCCTTCTCAAGAATTCCCATTGTCTCTTTTCGATGCGGGGCTCCACAAAATCAACAAAGTGTGTTGGAAGAATTAGCAGGTGCTCATTATTGTAGTTTTTCTTAGCCAGGATAGGGAACATCTGCTCACAGTAACGGTTAGTGAACCGAGCAGAGTCCCTAGCAGGAAACGCCTTTTCCACCTCATTAACTTTGATTGTCCGCTTCACTCGCTTCGTGGGTGGCTTAACTCTTGTAGTGGGTTGTGCCTTAGCCATGATTCTTTTAGTGCCTTTCCTTGCCGGTGTCTTATCAGTGGCCTTCTCTTTTCCTTTCTTGGTACCCATCCTAAGGAAGAAAGAACGAGGAAGAATGTTAAAGATAGATAACTAAAAACCGGAAGGAAGAAATTCCAAGTGATAATGAATGCCAAATACAAGATAATAACTTAAATACATGGTAGCTACAACATGTAGGTAAGGCAGCAATTAAGATCAAGAAGGCAATTCATAACAATGGGATGCAAGAGTGTAAAAGTATGCAAGTAATAGGCATGAGAAGCATAACTCAAGCATCAATTATTAAATGTACCAAATTAAAGAGCACTTGTATGATGACAATTGTGAATGATAATCCCAATACATGTGGAATGCAAGTGTTGTGAAAAAGAGAGGCATTAAAGTGTAAGAGTAAAGTAGAAAAGAGTACAAAATGCCATGAGAGCTTTTTCACAAACACTTGGTGGGCAAGTTAAAATAGGAAATAAAATAAGTAGTCAAGTGTATATGAGATCTATAATAAAATATCAATTGTCAAGTTACTCCTTATAATATCCACAAGTTCAAATATAATAAATAATACCCAAATAAAGGTCCAACACCAACATAAAAAAATGCATGAGAAAAGAATGAAAAAGAAACCATAAAAAACTAAACTAATATAAAATTGAGAAGAAAGAAAAATAATTAAATGCAATAAATGAAAGGAGAATGAAAGAGTAGGAGAGGAAGGAAAGAAACCTGAGGAAGAAGATGAAAAAAAGGGGAGAAGAAAGGAGTAGGAAGTAAGAAGTAAGAAGGAGGAAAGAAGAAAGAAGAAAGAAGGAAGAAAGAGGATTGAATGAGAATTAGGATTTGGGAGGGAGGAATAATTGAAACAGACGGCGCGCTGATTAAGTGATGCGACGCGCACGCGTACACCCCGAGTACGCGTGGGTTGCGCAAAAAGGAAGGCAACGCGTAAGCGTGCCCTTGGTCGTGCTAGTCGCGCGAGACCAGCCCCGCACACACACAACTCTCTGTTCATTCTGGGTTGGGGCCAAAATTTCATACGACGCGTGCGCGTCACGCCTGCGCATGCGTGGATGGCCATTAGGTGAAAATGATGCGCACACGTCAGGGATGCGTACCCGTGATTGATTTTGTGCCTCTAGCACAGCGCCAGTCCCAGACCATCACAACTTTCTGTTCAAAAGCATATTAACGCCGATTTCCATATCCACGCGTGCGCGTCCTAGACGCGTACGCGTGGGTTGCAAAAACTTCAGGTGACGCGCACGCGTGAGATATGCGTACGCGTGGGCTTGATTGTGCACAAAGCATGCTTCCTGCTCAACTCCTGTGCAACTCTCTGTTCAATCCAATATATTTCGCATTCACGTATGGCGCGTACGCGTCATAGACCCTTGCGCGTCGAATGCCCCCCCTTTTTTATGTAGAATGCAGGGGATGATACAGAAATTGTGAATGAACACTGATAAAAATAAAATAAAATAAAACTAAGAATAAAAAGGGACGATCATACCATGGCGGGTTATCTCCCACCTAGCACTTTTCTTTTACGTCCTTAAGTTGGATGGTCCACAAGCTCAGTCTTCTTCTGTTGGTGGATCCTCCAACAGGAAGACATCTAGCTCCTTATTGTTTTTCATTTTCTCACCGTGATACATCTTCAAGCAGTGCCCATTGACTTTGATGAATTTGGAGCTTGAAGGATGACTCTGGTGGAAAATTCCGTATGGCTCTGCCTTCTCCACTCTATAGGGTCCTTCCCACCTTGATCTCAGCTTGCCTGCCATGAGCCTCAACCTTGAGTTGTAAAGAAGAACTAACTCTCTAGGTCTGAACTCTCTTCGCTTGATATTCTTGTCATGCACAATCCTCACCTTCTCCTTGTATAGCCTGGAGTTCTCATATGCTTCTAGGCGAAGGTTCTCTAATTCCTGTAGTTGTAACTTCCTTTCAGCTCTGGCTCTCTCCAATCCCATGTTACATTCCCATACTGCCCAGAAAGCATTATGCTCCACCTCCACTGGGAGGTGACAAGCCTTTCCATAGACTAGGCGGAATGGACTCATTCCGATTGGTGTCTTGTATGCTGTCCGATAAGCCCAAAGCGCATCTGCAAGCCTGGCACTCCAGTCTTTTCTATGAGGCTTGACGACCTTCTCCAGGATACGCTTTATCTCTCTGTTCGACACCTCGGCCTGCCCATTGGTCTGGGGATGGTAAGCCGTCGCCACCTTGTGAACAATGCCATGTTTCTTCAGTAGACCTGTTAATCTCCTATTACAAAAGTGAGTGCCTTGATCACTCACGATTGCTCGTGGTGATCCAAAGCGATAGATAATATTATTTCGAACAAAGAAGACAACAGTGTTAGCATCATCAGTACGGGTAGGAATTGCTTCTACCCATTTGGAAACATAATCAACAGCTAACAGTACGTATAAGAAACCATTAGAGTTTGGAAATAGACCCATGAAGTCAATACCCTAAACATAAAAAATTTCACAGAACAACATAAGTTGTTGGGGCATCTCATCCCTCTTGGATATATTCCCAGACCTTTGGCATCGGGGGCAAGAATTACAGAAAGCAGTTGCATGCTTAAATAGTGTAGGCCACCAGAATCTACAATCTAAAATTTTTCTAGCTGTTCTTTGAGGACCAAAATGTCCACCACTCTCTGAAGAGTGGCAGGCCCATAATATTGACTGGAATTCTGATTGTAGAACACAGCTTCTAATTATTTTGTCTGCACCACATCTCCATAAATATGGGTCATCCTATATATAATATTTGGACTCGCTTTTAAGCTTGTCTCTTTGATGCTTAGTAAAATTAGGAGGAAAGGTACGACTAACAAAATAATTAGCTATAGGTGCGTACCAAGGAACTACTTCGGATATTGCATGCAAGCTATCAAATGGAAAAGCATTATTGATAGGAGTGGAGTCATTCTTAATGTGCTCTAGGCGACTCATGTCGTCCGCCACTAAATTTTGGGAACCACTCCTATCTTTGATTTCTAAATCAAATTCTTGCAGCAACAATATCCAACGTATTAGCCTTGGTTTGGACTATTTCTTAGCTAATAAATATTTTAGAGCTGCATGGTCTGAGTATACTACCACCTTAGTACCAAGTAAGTAGGCTCAGAATTTATCCAGAGCAAAAGCAATAGCCAGAAGCTCTTTTTCAGTGGTAGTATAATTAGACTGAGCAGCGTCCAAGGTCTTAGAAGCATATGCAATTATAAAAGGGTCCTTACCTTCGCGCTGAGCCAGCGCCACTCCTACTGCATAGTTGGAGGCATCATACATTATCTCAAATGGCTGGCTCCAATCTGGCCCTCTCACAATCGTAGCTTGAGTCAAGGCAATTTTCAGCTTATCAAACGCTTCCATGCAGTCCTCACTCAGCTCGAATTTAACATCCTTCTGCAGCAGTCGGGATAAAGGCAAAGCTACCTTACTGAAGTCCTTGATAAATCGCTGGTAGAAACCTGCATGACTAAGAAATGAACGGACTTCTCTCACGGAGGAGGGGTAAGGTAAACCAGAAATGACATCTACCTTTGCTGGATCAACTGAAATACCAGTATTAGAAACAACATGTCCTAGAACAATACCTTGTTTTACCATAAAATGACATTTTTTAAAATTCAATACAAGATTTGAACTAACACACCTGTCTAATACTCTAGCTAAACTATCCAAGCAATAGTTAAACGAACCACCATACACACTAAAGTCATCCATGAAAACTTCTATACAATTCTCAAGAAGATCTGAGAAAATACTCATCATGCACCTTTGAAACGTAGCTGGTGCATTACATAAGCCAAAAGGCATCCTCTTGTATGCATACGTTCCAAAGGGACATGTAAAGGTAGTTTTCTCCTGATCTTCAGGAGCTATATGAATTTGAAAATAGCCAGTGTAACCATCTAGAAAACAGTAGTGTGATTTACCTGACAGGCGATCAAGCATTTGATCGATAAAGGGCAGGGGGTAGTGATCCTTGCGAGTAGCTTGGTTGAGGCGCCTATAATCAATGCACACCCTCCAGGAGTTCTGCACTCTAGTTGCCATGAGTTTCCCATGCTCATTCTTCACTGTTGTGACACCAAACTTCTTTGGTACCACCTGTATTGGGCTGACCCATTCACTATCCGAAATTGGATAGATGATGTCGGCTTCAAGCAGTCTGGTCACTTCCTTCTTGACAACCTCTAGAATAGTGGGGTTTAGCCGCTTTTGAGGTTGTCGGACAAGCCTTGCTCCCTCTTCTAAAAATATACGGTGCTCACACACTTGAGGGCTGATGCCTACTATATCTGCCAAGCTCCACCCAATAGCTTTCTTGTGTCTTCTCAACACACTAAGAAACTGCTCCTCCTGTTGGGAAGTGAGTTCGCTTGCAATGATAACTGGGAGTGTCTAATTTTCCTCAAGGTAAGCATACTTGAGGTGGAATGGAAGCGGCTTCAACTCCATTTTCTGCTCATGGCTAGGCACGTGATCATCTGGAGCCATTGGTAGTGGCAAGGTATCTTCAGTAAGCTCAGAGGATTTCCCCACACTTGCACCTTGCTCCATGTTCAGCCCTTCTATTTCTTCTTGATGAATGACGTGGCAGAAATTGGCGAGTTAAGAAATTATTATAAGAGATACGTTGCAAGCATAGTTCTTAACCAACCAAAAATCCGCTTATCAATTTAGAAGGGTTGTCACAAAATTAGAATTAAAATACTGGGAGTATGAATCCCAGGTCGTCTCCCAACGAGTTGCAGAAAGATGTGCTATTTTATTAATCAGATGTTTTCTAAAATGGTTTGAGTTGATAAACAGGAAATTAAATCAGAGAATTTATGTTATTTAAATAAAAAAAAACTTTGACCGGGAGTAGATTAGTTGGAAGGCCTATCCTTGTTGGAGTTCTCCCAAGATCAATTGATAATTGAAGGTTGTTTGCTCAGTTATCTGTTACCGGATAAAGGAAAGTTAAACAAGTTGGAAGTCAGTTTATACTCACAAGTTCTAATCCTCTCCCTTGGGAAGGACTAGTGTTAGTGATTAGATGGTGACCCAATGCTAAACCCTACTATAATTTTACTCTTGGGCATTCCAACTCAAGGTATTCCTTTCAACCAACTCCCAATCAAGTTATGGAACTACTCGCTCATTATGAATGTAAAATTCACGAAATAAGAAAGGGAAATAAAAAAAGAGATGATAAATAATAATCAAAAGGATCAATTAAAATAAAAATAGTTCTTGTATTAATAAATTCTGAAAATAATCTAATAGTAACTCTAAAGAAATTAAGGATATGAAAGAGTAAGTGACAAGTAAGGAAACAAACTAGAATGACGAAGTCTTGACGGAGGTAACAACTCTTCTCAATATCCCAATCCAAAAAGCAATAAAATCAAATTCCTAAGAACTATGAATGTGTAGAGGGAAAACCTAGAGGAGGAGTAAAATCAGATCTAAAACTAAAATTATGCAAAATGAATGTTGTTCCTGGTCTCTGCATGTTCCCTGGCTCTAATCTGATTTTCTGGGCCGAAAACTGGGTCAAAACAGGGCCCAAAATCACCCCCAGCGAATTCTGCAGATTCTGCAGATTGTGCACGTCACGCGATTGCGTCATCCACGCGTTCGCGTTATCCAGTGTTTTGCATTGCCATGCGTGCGCGTCGTCTACGCATTCAGGTCACTTGTGCAGTTTCCAATCCATGAGTTCACGTCAGGCACGCGAGCGCCTCACTGAAATTTCCTCTAATTCGCGTGGTCGCGTGAGCCATGCGTCCGCATCACTTTTCGCTGGTCATCTCCTAAATTTCTTGTGTTCCTTCCATTTTTGCAAGCTTCCTTTCTAATCTCCAAGTCATTCATGCCCTATAAAGCCTGAAACACTTAACACACAGATCACGGTATCAAATGGAATAAAGGAGAATTAAAATACAGAATTAAAAGTCTCTAGGAAGCAAGTTTTCAACCATGGAGTAATTTTGGGAAGGAATTGTAAATACATGCTAATTTAACGAATAAATGGCTAAAGATTTGATAAAACCACACAACTAAATACAATATAAACCATAAAATAATGGTTTATCAACCTCCCCATACTTAGACATAAGCATATCCTCATGCTTAGTTGAAGGAGATAAAATAAATGAGCAGGAACATGTAAAAATCATGTTATGCAATGCAACCTATACGTATGAATGCAACTATATGATACCTTATTTATTTATTGAATATTTTTGGATTTTTTTAACATAAACACAGCTTATCAATGCACATAGAATTTTAATTTTTCTTTTATAGTTTCACATGAGTAGGTACCCAAATTCCCATTATGTTATCATGACACATTCTCTTATTATCTTTTGTTCCCACAATCTTCCCATACTCAATTAACGCACAATTCTATCTCAAACTAACCAAAGATTCAATTGGGATATATAATTATTTTTTCGCTTAAGGCTAGTGATGTGGTAAAATAAAGAACAAATGGGATTTAAAGGCCCAAAGTGGCTAACAAAGGTAATTGGAAAGGGTAGTCTTATTTGGGATAAGTGAGCTAAACAAATAATGGCCTCAATCATATGCAAGCATAGAAATATATTAAACATTGGACATATAGGATGAAACAAAATATAGATTACAATCATAGAGAAGTAAATACGCAAGAATAAAATAATTATGGTTAAATAATGTAACCATGTATTTAGGCTCAAAGTCTCACAGGTTGTGTGTTCTTTAGCTCAAAAACCATGTTCCAAATACAACTTCAAGGAAATTTAACATAAAAGATTTGATTAAAATTAGCAAAATTTTATTCTAAAAATAGAGTCTTAGAAGAAACTTATTATCTTTTCAATCAAGTAGTGCAGCTAACCTATTACTATGTAATTTATCCTATTCTACAAAAGAAAAACTAACTAAATATCCTATTTTATTGGTGTTAAGGAAGAGAAATTACCTCCGGAAGTCAGGTACTGACCGACCTCCCCACACTTAAGGCTTTGCACCGTCCTCGGTGCCATCTGTCAGGAACAAAGGTGGGTTGGTAGCAGTATCTCCACAGTCGGGACCGTCATGGCTCCCTGTGCTGGTAAATAAAGTCGAGTCCGGGGTGTCTAGGTCTTTGTATTTTCCCATAAGTAGCTCCTTGAGGTAGGTGAATCGGCGCTTGTTACGGCGGTCTCTTAGCTTTGCTTTGTGTTCCTGCCGATCCAACCTCTCAAGTACCTAATGGAGAAGTTGGTTTGTTGTAGGTGCTTGTGGTGTTGAAGGAGGAATGTCTTCAGCCGGTTCAGTAGGCTGGCTTGTAGTGGCTGCTGGAAGTCTGATATATTTCCTGTTAGGGATTACTGATCATCCCGTGGGAGCATGGCTTTGGTGTCTCCAGCTCTGTAGGAGACTCCGGCTGCTGAGACGAGATCTGAAACCAAGGCGGGAAAAGGTAAGTTGCCCGCAATTTGTATGTGTCCTATAGCATTCCAGATGTGTCTTGGTAGGTTCAGAGGCTGGTCTGTAAGGATGTACCATAGTAGAACGGCCATGTCTGCAGTGAAAGAGGACTCGTGGGTGCTCGGAAAGACGTAATGGGACATAATCTGTGCCCATACGCGAGTCTCCAAGGTAAGTGCAGAAGCCAATATTTCCTTAGGTCGGGAACGATGGTATCCGTAGATCCATCTGCTGCCAGGTAGTGCGATAACTTTGAGAACAGCGTCCCAGTCAAATTAGTACATCTGGCACTTGAGTGCGGCCTCTTGAAATGCATCTAGTCCTTCTAGAGTAGGGGGAAGATCTAAAGCTCGCTGAATGGCCTCTTCTGTAATGGGGACTTGCTTCTGTCGGACATAGACAGACTGCAGGGTTGGCAGGTGAAAATTAGAGTAGAACTCGACTACCCAGGAAAGATTAACCTGTCGTGGCTGTCTCTGTAGGAAACTCCATTGTCTTCGCTCAATTTGCAGCTCAACAAATTCAGCAATACGGGCGGAAGGAAAAGAAGGTATTCATTGTTGTAACTCCTTTCTGCCAGTATGGGGAACATCTGCTCACAGTAGCGATTGATAAATCGCACAGTGTCCTTTGCTGGGAAGGCTTTCTCTTTTTCATCAACCTTTATAATACTCTTAATTCTTTTTGTTGAGGGCTTAACTGCAGTTGAAGATGGCTCTACCACTAATGTTCTCTTTGTTCCTCTTCTTGCTGGTGTTTTGGGAGTAGCTTTCTCCTTGCCTTTCTTGGTGGCCATCCTAAAAGAAAGAAAACAGAAAGTATGTTAAAATGACAAGGGTTGGAGCAAGGAAGAGAACGGGAAAGGGGGTAATTAATGCACATTAAAAGATGAAGATGTTAACACATGGTCATGAATACATGTAAAAAACATTAATGGAAATAGCAAGTGCATATGATGATAATTAAATGCAAGGTGTTTATTGGCATGCAGGCAAAGGCATGAGTAGCATAGATCAAGCATTCAATGTTCAAGTTAGATTACCAAGCCTTTCAAACTAATAATCTGTTTGTAATGACAATTATATTGAATTAATATGATATGAAAAAGGGTTTTGTGAAAAGCAAGCATTTTAGAGTAGTAGGATAAAAGATATCGCAAAACAGTGCACAATGCCATACGGGCGTTTTCACAAACACATAGCATGCATGGTAAATAAGCTAATAAAAATAATAAATTGAAAATGCAAGCAACCCTTAAAAATTAATATATAATTGCCAAACAATTTTTGCAACAATCCACAAGCAAATAATAAGAAACAATGGCCCAAATAAATTTTCGACACCAATTAAAAGAAAAAGAAAGAAAAAGAAAATATGGATAATGAAAGTAAAAAGAAAAAAAGAATGGAAGAAGAAAACATAAAATAAAGAAGAAGAATAGAAAATTAAAGAGGGAAGAAGAAAAGAATAACCTTGATAATGGTGGTGAGAGAGAGAGAAAGAAGAAAGTGAGAAAGAGGGAAGAAGGAAGAAAGGGGAAGAAAGAAATAAGAAGGGAAAAGAAAAAGTAGGATTTGGGGAAGAGAAAGATAAGATATTTTGGAAGATTTAGGATAAGTTGTGCGAAGCAAGCGACGCAGACGCGTGGGGTACGCGTTCGCGCGGATGGCGCTTATATGAATCGACGTGGTCGCGTCGGTCACGCGGACGCGTGATTCGTTTGGTGCTACTGGCGCGAGGGCAGCATCGCGCTCGCACAACTCTCTGTTCGAAACTCATTGTTTCCAAATTCCAGGGTGACGCGGTCGCGTGGTGGACGCGATCGCGTGGATGGCCAATATTGGAATACGACGCGGACACGTGGGGCACGCGTTCGCGTGGTAAGGCTTGTGCGTCTAGCGCCAGTCCAGCCCCACTCCAGCACAACTTTCGCCATGCACCCTTTCTTACGTCGATTTTCAGGTCACGCGTCTGCATGGGTGACGCGGACGCGTCAACGACGCGGTCGCGTGGATCAATTTGTGCTTAAGGCACGCCTCCAGCCACGCTCCCGCGTGACTTTCTGTTCGATTTATTTTTCTTTCTTACTCACCTGCAACGCGGACGCATCGGTGACGCTGTCGCGTCACGTGCCCCCCCCCCTTTTTTTATGCAATATGCAAATAAAGATGTAAACTATAGGCACTAGTAATGAGAGAAGTTATTGAGAAAGGAAATAAAGAAATAAAAGAAAGAAACGATCATTCCATGGTGGGTTGTCTCCCACCCAGCACTTTGCTTTAACGTCCTTAAGTTGGACGCTCCACTAGCTCAGTCTTCTGCTCTGGGTGGATCCTCCAAGAGGAAGATCTCTAGCTCCTTGGTTTTCGTCACCTTCTCACCAAGATATAGCTTTAAGCGATGTCCATTAACTTTGATGAATTCAAAGCTTGAAGGATGACTTAGCTGGAAAACTCCGTATGGCTCGGCCTTCTCTACTCTATATGGACCTTCCCATCTTGATCATAACTTGCCTGGCATGAGCCTCAGTCTAGAGTTGTAAAGGAGGACAAAGTCCCCAGGTTGGAGCTCTCTCCTCTTAATGTGCATATCATGCACAGCCTTCATCTTTTCCTTGTACAGCCTTGAGTTTTCATAAGCTTCTAGGCGAAGGCTTTCTAATTCTTGCAGTTGTAACTTCCTTTCAACTTCGGCTTTCTCAAATTCCATATTGCACTCCTTTACTGCCCAAACGGCTTTGTGCTCTACCTCAACTGGGAGGTGACAGGTTTTTCCATGAACTAAGCGGAAGGGACTCATTCCAATGGGTGTCTTGTATGCTGTCTTGTATGCCCAGAGTGCATCTTGTAGCCTAGTGCTCCAGTCTCTTCTATTAGGTTTGACTATCTTCTGCAATATACTCTTTATCTCTCTGTTAGACACCTCAGCTTGCCCATTAGTCTGGGGATAGTAGGCTGTTGCCACTTTATGAACTATCCCATGCTTCTTCAGAAATCCTGTTAGTCTCCTATTACAGAAATGGGTACCTTGATCGCTCACGATTGCTCGTGGTGATCTGAATCGACAAATAATATGGGTTCTAACAAAGGAAACAACGGTGTTAGCATCATCAGCACGGGTAGGAATTGCTTCCACCCATTTAGAAACGTAATCTACCGCTAACAATATATAAAAATAACCATTAGAATTTGGAAATTGACCCATGAAGTCAATGCCCCAAACATCAAAAATTTCACAGAAAAGCATAGTCTGTTGAGGCATCTCATCCCTCTTGGATATATTACCAAACCTTTGGCATGGGGAACAAGATTTACAAAATTGAGCAGCGTCTTTAAAAAGAGTAGGCCACCAGAATCCACAGTCTAAAATTTTTCTAGCTGTTCTTTGAGGGCCAAAATGTCCTCCACTCTCAGATGAGTGGCAGGCCTCTAAAATGGACTGGAATTCTGATTGAGGCACATACCGTCTAATTACCTGGTCAGCACCACATCTCCATAAATATGGGTCATCCCATATATAATATTTGGACTCGTTTCTCAGCTTGTCCCTTTGATGCTTAGTAAAGTTTGGAGGAAAAGTGCAGCTAACTAGATAATTAGCTACAGGTGCATACCAAGGGACTACTTCAAATACTGCTTGTAAGTTGTCGAATGGGAAATTATCATTTATAGGAGTGGAGGTATCCGTAATGTGCTCAAGGCAACTCAAGTGGTCTGCCACTAGATTCTGGTTACCACTCCTGTCCTTAATTTCTAAATCAAATTCTTGTAGTAGTAGTATCCAACGTATAAGCCTTGGTTTGGACTCCTTTTTAGCTAATAAATACTTTAGAGCTGCGTGGTCTGAGTACACTACTACTTTAGCACCAAGTAAATAGGCTTGGAATTTATCCAGAGCAAAAACAATAACCAGAAGCTATTTCTCAGTAGTAGTATAATTAGACTGAGCAGTGTCTAAAGTCTTAGACACATAGGCAATTACAAAAGGATCCTTACCTTCACCCTAAGCCAGCGCTGCTCCTACTGCATGGTTGGAAGCATCGCACATGATTTCAAATGGCTGGCTCCAGTCTAGTCCTCTCACAATTGGAGCTTGAGTCAGGGCGGTCTTCAGCTTATCAAACGCTTGTTTGCAATCTTCACTAAACTCGAACTCAATATCTTTCTGCAGTAGTCTGGATAAGGGTAGTGCTACCTTACTAAAGTCCTTAATGAATCTCCGGTAAAAACCTGCATGGCCAAGGAATGAACGGACTTCCCTCACAGAGGAGGGGTAAGGTAAACTAGAAATAACATCCACCTGCAAAAGACAATAATGCCCTTAATTTGAATCCTTGGTTAGCTTAGACTAGTGAGAGTGCTTATGATTTAAGTGTGGAGAAATTGAATTTGGAAACATTTGGTTTGAGAATTGAGTATGTTAGAATTTTCTGAAAATGTGAAAGAAATTTTTAGGACATGATTCATGCATCCAATAATTTAATCATATGCATTGAGAAAAATAAAAGAAAAGAAAAAATATATATAAAAAAAAGAGAGAAAAAGAAAAGAAAAAAAGAGCAATTAAGCAAAAAGGGGACAAAATACCCCAAAGTAAGTGGTGAAAGCAATGCATATGTACTGTACTTGAAATTAGAATGCATGAATATGTGGAAAATATGGTTAATGGATAGATAGATGTGGTATTATGATTACATAGATTGTCTAAAGTTAGGTGGAAATTTTAAGTTAATTAAGGATTCAGATTTTAGTCCACTTGGCCAAATACACTCCTACCTTGACCCTAACCCCATTACAACCCTTAAAAGACCTCTTGATATGTGTATCTGTGCATTAAATTTATGTTGATTGTTAGATGAAGAGCAAGACTTAGAAAGATAGGTTAGTAGAGAATTGAGAGAATCGAACCTAAAACTCTTGAGTGATTAGAGTGCATACACTCCCAGTGAGGGTTCGATGCTCGATTCTTTGTTCCCGGCTTTGATGAGCTATTTTCTTCTACAAGCCTATTTGTACTTCATTTTTATGATTTGAATTAGTGAAATCCAGTTCATATTTATTCTTGGAGAATTTATTTACTTTTAAACCAAGTAGGAAAAAGCATTCTTCATGTAGTTGGATTCATATAGATAGGTTGCATTTCATACATTCTACCATTCCTCTTCACCCCTTTATAGTTTCTCTTGAGCTTAGCATGAGGACATGCTAATGTTTAAGTGTGGGGAGGTTGATAAACCACTATTTTATGGTTTATCTTGTGCTCAATTGAGTGATTTTTATCAACTCTTTACCCACTTATTCATACTATTTGCATGGTTTTACGTTTTTCTTCCTAATTTTGTGCTATGATTGAAAACATGTTTCCTGGGCCTTTAAATTGCTAATATTAATCATCTCTTATTACCATTAGATGCCTTGATATGTGTGTTAAGTGATTTCAGAGTTTATAGGGCAGGAATGGCTTAGAGGATGGAAAGGAAGCATGCAAAAATGGAAGGAATACAAGAAGTTGAAGAAATTGCTAAGCTGTCCAGCCTGACCTCTTCGCACTCAAACGGTCATAACTTGAGCTACATAGGTCCAAATGAGATGGTTCCAGTTGGGTTGGAAAGCTACCATTCGGGGCTTTGCAACGAGATATAATTTTTCATAGTCGCCCCGAAGCCAGGTGATGCGAATGCGTGGATCACGCGGATGCGTGACCTGGCAGAAACGTAATCCATGCAAACACGTGGACGACGCCTCCGCGTCACTTTGCCGCAACCTGAACGTAACAGAAATCGCTGGAGGCGATTTTTGGGCTGTTTCTGACCCAGTTTTCAGCCCAGAAAACACAGATTAGAGGCTATAAAGTGGGGGAATGCATCCATTCATTAAGGGGTCGATCATTATTCACTTTTCATAAGTTTAGATGTAGTTTTTAGAGAGAGAGGTTCTCTCCTCTCTCTTAGGTTTTAGGATTAGGATTCCTCTTAAAGGATTTAGGATTTCAACTCTTCATGAGGTTCAATATTTCTTTTACCTTATATTTCTCTTTTACTTTCAGATACTTTAATGCTCTCATTTAATTACTTATGTTGTCAAATTGGCTTATGAACTCTTTGTATTTTTGGATTAATTTCCTTTTATTAAATGTAATTGAGGTATTTCAGATTTATGATTCTTATTTAGCTTTTTTATATTCTTGGCTTTAATTGATTAACTGGAGGCTCTTGAGTTATTAAACTTATCGTGATTGTTAATTAATTCCTCTAATTGACTGGAATTCCACTAACTCTAGTCTTTCCTTAGGAGTTGGCTAGGACTTGGGAATCTAACTAATTAGTCCACTTGACTTTCCCTTGCTTTT
>NC_029789.2:67724404-67739435 GCF_000816755.2 Arachis ipaensis | reverse complement strand
CTTGAGAAGATGACCCGAGGTTTGAATACTTCGGTTTATAAATTTTATTGGGTTTGTTACTTGTGACAACCAAAACGTTTGTATGAAAGGACTTTTGTTGGTTTAGAAGCTATACCTGCAACGAGAATTTATCTGTGAATTTCTAGACCACGCAAAAGTTCTCTCTTCAAAATGGCGCCGTTGCCGGGAAATTGCAAACATGTGCCTTATTATTGGTTATTGTAAATATTTACTTTTTGCTTGTTTATTTGTTTTTATTTTTGCTTTTTCATAAATTAAGAGGTTATTGCTCTTTATTTTAATTGATTTTTTTTCAAAAATCACAAAAAAATATATCTTTTTCAAAATCTTATCTTATCTTATTTCAAAAATCAAATTTCAAAATTTAAAAAAATTCAAATTTAAAAATGTTCAAATTTCAAATTTCAAATTTTAAAATTCAAAATTTAATTTTCAAATTAAAAATTTAAATTTCAATAACCTTTTAATATAAATTTGTTTTTATTTTTGTTTTTTTAATTTTTATTTGCTATTATGATTTCTCACCCCCATCGCTTTGAGTTTGGTCCTAATGCTGTTGCAAGGAATGGAAATTATAACAGGAACATGCATCAAGGTCAAAACAATCAGAGATGGAAGGAGTCACGAGGATCTGATCAACCCTTTCGGCAACATCACCTTCCAAGATACCATGGACAACGACCATCCTACAATGCATGCCAAGAGAATAGATATGGTGGACCCCCTTGTAGTTACCAGCAAGCTCCATCATATGCCAATGAACCACCTCCTCAAAATAGCTTTGGACCACCATACTCACAAGCCCCTTTCTACCATTCACCTCCACATGACCCTAACCCATATCCACCATACCAACCACCTTATGAGCCAAATGAACCATACACAGAATCACCCCCATTCTAACACAACTACTCTCATGAACCACCACCTTAATATACACCATCTCCTTATCATTATCAAGATGAACCACCTTCCTACCATGAACCCTTTCTCCCAACAAATGAACCCTCCTATCCACCCCAAACCTCCTTGGAGAAAGCACTTACCGATCTAAACTCTACTATACAAGCTCTCATCGCCCAAATCGGACCACCAAATACCTTCAACAATCAACCCTCAAGCTCTAGTGCACTTCTTTTTCAACCACAGAATGATCTCTTCATCCCATCACTACCATCCAAGGAAGAGCACCCACATCCATCAATCCAAGAGCAACATGATCCCAATGATGCTATTGACATGGAACAAGAGAGAAGGGATCATCTTCGCGAATCCATACTTCATAAGGAGCTAGAGGAGGCCCTAAAGATGAAGGTAGTAAAGACCCTTGAAGTCGAAGGAGTGGTTGAAGAATCAGTGAAGGAAGACATCAAGGAGGAGTCTGATTTTGTCTTAGAGCAAGAGGAGGCCCAAAATGTGGAGATAGGAGAGACCTTTGAAGATGAAAGAATAGTTGAAATGAGTTGTCATGGAAAGAAAATCATCAAGGATGAGTATGATTTTATATTAAAACTACAGGACAAAGCAGTAATTATTGAAGAGGAAGAAGTGGTTGAAGATCTGGGAGATGCTGAACCTCCATGGGAAAGTCAAGACATAGAGCCTCCTTCTAAGACGGTTGCATTTGATGTTGAGGAGGGTGTACAACCTCCAAGGCATGTCATGGTTAAGGACATGGAAGAGGTCGATCAAGAGATGGAGATTCAAGAAGAAGAAGCACAACCTCCCATGCCCTTGGAAAGCAGTGAAGAGGAGATTGAATTGGAAGAAAGCTACCAAGAGGAAGAGGTTGAAATTGAAGAAGCTTACAAGGAGGTGGAAGCTATTAGAGAAGAGCACAAGGGAGTGGAGCTTGCAAGTTCATTAGAAACACCTCTCCCAAGGCCATTACCGTCCAACACAACGTTCAAGTGGGTAAAATTCCTACCCTTGACCTTTACCTTCCCACTTGAATATGGGCTACTGGAGACGGATGGTCAACTTAGAGCTCTTTGTGGCATTAAGAGTAAGAGGAAGATGGTCAGTGGTAAGAATTATCCTGCAAGGTTCATTATGGTTGGAAGATTTAAGTTTAAACGCAAAGGTTGGTGTAGAGCTCAATTGAATGGGTCTGGAAAGTTGTTTGGATGCTTCAGTGAGAATTCTAAGGCTGAACCACCCGGATGGAATCATGATAATCAACTTGAAGACGAGTGTAGAAACAAGATTTGGGATCCCGGAGGCCATTGGAAGTCCAAGCATTGGTGGCAGTTTCAGGATGAGTTCAAGCACAAGCAACCATAACAAAGGACTCTCCAAATGTCCAACTTAAGGACAATAACTAAAAGTGCTAGGTGGGAGACAACCCACCATGGTATGATCGTTCCTTTTTCATTTTTTATTTAGTTTTATTTGTTTTCAAGTTTTATTTTATTTTATTGTATTGAACCTGGAGTTTTGCATAACATTCATATTAGCATTGCATTCTGCATACTGCATTATTTAAAAAAAAAAACACGCACGCGACGCGGCAGCGTCCCTGACGCGTCCGCGTCACTAGTGCGTTGTGAAGAAAAAAAAGTAAACAGAAAGTCACGCGAAAGCGTGGCTGGAGGCGCACTTTAGGCACAAATATGCCCACGCATCCGTGTCACCCACGCGAACGCGTGCTCCAACAAATTGACGTAAAAGGGGTGCATGGCCGAAAGTTGTGCTGGAGTAGGGCTGGACTGGCGCTAGACGCACAAGCTTTACCACGCGAACGCGTGCCCCACGCGTCCGCGTCATCCTCCAATCTTGGCCATTCAGGCGATCGCGTCCACCATGCAAACGCGTCACCTCGAAAATTGGCAACAATGAGTTTTGAACAGAGAATTGTGCGGGCGCGAGGCTGCCCTCGCGCCAGTAGCATAGAACGAGTCACGCGTTCGCGTGACCGACGCGTCCGCGTCGATTCCTATAAGCACAATTCGCGCGAACGCGTACCTCGCGCGTCCGCGTCGCTAGCGTCGCACAACCTATCTAGATTAGTGCCAATTATCTTATCTTTTCTTCTCTAATCCTAATTTCTTCTATCTTTTCTTCTTTCTTCTTTCTTTCTACAATCCTACCTTGACCTTAACCCCATTACAACCTTTAAAAGACCTCTTGGTATGTGTATCTGTGCATTAAATTTATGTTGATTGTTAGATAAAGAGCAAGCCTTAGAAAGCAAGGTTAGTAGAGAATTGAGAGAATCAAACCTAAAACACTTGAGTGATTAGAGTGCATACACTCCCAGTGAGGGTTCGATGCTCGATTCTTTGTTCCCGGCTTTCATGAGCTATTTTCTTCTACAAGCCTATTTGTACTTCATTTATATGATTTGAATTAGTGAAATCCAGTTCATCTTTATTCTTGGAGAATTTATTTACTTTTAAACCAAGTAGGAAAAAGCATTCTTCATGTAGTTGGATTCATATAGATAGGTTGCATTTCATACATTCTACCATTCCTCTTCACCCCTTTATAGTTTCTCTTGAGCTTAGCATGAGGACATGCTAATGTTTAAGTGTGGAGAGGTTGATAAACCACTATTTTATGGTTTATCTTGTGCTCAATTGAGTGATTTTTATCAACTCTTTACCCACTTTTTCATACTATTTGCATAGTTTTACGTTTTCCTTCCTAATTTTGTGCTATGATTGAAAACATGTTTCCTAGGACTTTAAATTGCTAATATTAATCATCTCTTATTACCATTAGATGCCTTGATATGTGTGTTAAGTGATTTCAGAGTTTATAGGGCAGGAAAGGGTTAGAGGATGGAAAGGAAGCATGCAAAAATGGAAGGAATACAAGAAGTTGAACAAATTGCTAAGCTGTCCAGCCTGACCTCTTCGCACTCAAACGGTCATAACTTGAGCTACAGAGGTCCAAATGAGATGGTTCTAGTTGCATTGAAAAGCTAACATCCAGGGCTTCACAACGATATATAATTTGTCATAACTGCTCCGTAGCCAGGCGACACGACCGCGTGGATTACGCGGACGCGTGACTGGCAGAAACGCAATCCACGCAAACGCGTGGACGATGCCTCCACGTCACTTTGCCGCGACCTGAACGTAACAAAAATTGCTGGGGGCAATTTCTAAGCTGTTTCTGACCCAATTTTCAGCCTAGAAAACACAGATTAGAGGCTATAAAGTGGGGGAATGCATCCATTCATTAAGGGGTCGATCATTATTCACTTTTCATAAGTTTAGATGTAGTTTTTAGAGAGAGAAGTTCTCTCCTCTCTCTTAGGTTTTAGGATTAGGATTCCTCTTAAAGGATTTAGGATTTCAACTCTTCATCAGGTTCAATATTTCTTTTACTTTATATTTCTCGTTTACTTTCAGATACTTTAATGCTCTCATTTAATTACTTATGTTACCAAATTAGCTTATGTACTCTTTATATTTTTGGATTAATTTCCTTTTATTAAATGCAATTGAGGTATTTCAGATTTATGATTCTTATTTAGCTTTTTTATATTCTTGGCTTTAATTGATTAACTAGAGGCTCTTGAGTTATTAAACTTATCGTGATTGTTAATTAATTCCTCTAATTGACTGGAATTCCGCTAACTCTAGTCTTTCCTTAGGAGTTGGCTAGGACTTAGGAATCTAACTAATTAGTCCACTTGACTTTCCCTTGCTTTTGTAAAGGTTAACTAAGTGGGGTTAAATTTAATTCTCATAAGAATAACTAGGATAGGACTTCCGAATTTTCATACCTTGCCAAGGGTTTTATTAGATATTAATTTATTAATTCCTGCAATTTATTTTCCTTGTTCAAACCTTTCAAAACCCAAAAACATTGTTTTCCATAACTAATAATAAGAACACCTCCCTGCAATTCCTTGAGGAGACGACCTGAGGTTTGAATACTTCGGTTTATAAATTTTATTGGGTTTGTTACTTGTGACAACCAAAACGTTTGTATGAAAAGACTTTTGTTGGTTTAGAAGCTATACCTGCAACGAGGATTTATCAGTGAATTTCTAGACCACGCAAAAGTTCTCTCTTCAAAATAGAAATTATTATAAGAGATACGTTGCAAGCATAGTTCTTAACCAACCAAAAATCCGCTTATCAATTTAGAAGGGTTGTCACAAAATTAAAATTAAAATACTGGGAGTATGAATCCCAGGTCGTCTCCCAACGAGTTGCAGAAAGATGTGCTATTTTATTATTCAGATGTTTTCTAAAATGGTTTGAGTTGATAAACAGGAAATTAAATCAGAGAATTTATGTTATTTAAATAAAAAAACTTTGACCGGGAGTAGATTAGTTGGAAGGCCTATCCTTGTTGGAGTTCTCCCAAGATCAATTGATAATTGAAGGTTGTCTGCTCAGTTATCCCTTACAGGATAAAGGAAAGTTAAGCAAGTTGGAAGTTAGTTTCTACTCCCAAGTTCTAATCCTCTCCCTTAGGAAGGACTAGTGTCAGTGATTAGATGGCGACCCAACGCTAAACCCAATTATAATTTTACTCTTGGGCATTCCAACTCAAGGTCCTCCTTTCAACCAACTCCCAATCAAGTTATGGAACTACTCGCTCATTATGAATGTAAATTCACGAAATAAGAAAGGGAAATAAAGAAAGACATGATAAATAATAATCAAAATGATCAATTAAAATAAAAATAGTTCCTGTATTAATAAATTCTAAAAATAATCCAAAAGTAACACTGAAGAAATTAAGGATATGAAAGAGTAAGTGACAAGTAAGGAAACAAACTAGAATGACGAAGTCTTGACAGAGGTAATAACTCTTCTTAATATCCCAATCCAAAAAGCAATAAAATCAAATTCCTAAGAACTATGAATGTGTAGAGGAAAAACCTAGAGGAGGAGTAAAATCAGAGCTAAAACTAAAATTATGCAGAATGAATGTTGTTCCTGGTCTCTGCATGTTCCCTGGCTCTAATCTACTTTTCTGGGCCGAAAACTGGGTCAAAACAGGGCCCAAAATCGCCCCCAGCGAATTCTACAAATTCTGCAGATCGCACACGTCATGCGATCGCGTCATCCACGCGTTCGCGTCATCCAGCATTTTTCCTTGCCACGCGTGCACGTCGTCCACGCATTCGCGTCACTTATGCAGTTTCCAATCCATGCGTTCGCGTTAGGCACGCAAGCGCGTCACTGCAATTTCCTCTAATTCGCGCGGTCGCATGAGCCATGCGTCCGCGTCGCTTCTCACTGGTCATCTCCTCAATTTCTTGTGTTCCTTCTATTTTTGCAAGCTTCCTTTCCAATCTCCAAGTCATTCATGCCCTATAAAGCCAGAAACACTTAACACACAGATCACGACATCGAATGGAATAAAGGAGAATTAGAATACATAATTAAAAGTCTCTAGGAAGAAAGTTTTCATACATGGAGTAATTTTGGGATGGAATTGTAAATACATGCTAATTTAATGAATAAATGGGTAAAGATTTGATAAAACCACACAATTAAATACAATATAAACCATAAAATAATGGTTTATCAACCTTCCCATACTTAGACATAAGCATGTCCTCATGCTTAGTTGAAGGAGATAAAATAAATGAGCAGGAACATGTAAAACTCATGTTATGCAATGCAACCTATACGTATGAATGCAACTATATGATTCTTGTCCACTTGGTTAAAAGTAAATAAGCTCCTTAAGACAAGCACAAATCAAATTCCACTAATTCAATTCTTATGTAGTAACAACAGATAAAAATGCAAGAAGGTAGCTCATGAAAGCAGGGAACATAGAATTTAAGCATTGAACCCTCACTGATGATGTATGTACGCTCTAATCTCTCTAGTGTATAGGGTAATCACTCTATCCTTCTCTAATAATGCTTTCTAATTTTTTTGTTTTTCACCTAACCAATCAACAACAGTTAATGTACCAATGCAAACATCATGAGGTCTTTTCAAGGTTGTAATGGGGCCAAGGTAAGGGTAAGGATACATATATGGCTAAGTAAGCTTACAAATTGAATCTTTAATTAACCCAAGCTTTCACCTAGCTATATACATTCTATATAACTTAAATTTCATACCTAGCTACCCAAAATTTCTCTTTCACATTCCTTACTCATGTATCAACTTTTATTTTAATTTTATCATATATGCATTGATCCTTGAATTTTAACTTAGCATTGGGGTAATTTTGTCCCCTTATTTATTTATTGAATATTTTTGGATTTTTTTTAACATAAACACAGCTTATCAATGCACATAGAATTTTAATTTTTCTTTTATAGTTTCACATGAGTAGGTACCCAAATAATCATTATGTTATCATGACACATTCCCTTATTATCTTTTGTTCCCACAATCTTCCCATACTCAATTAACACACAATTCTATCTCAAGCTAACCAAAGATTCAATTGGGATATATAATTATTTTTCCACTTAAGGCTAGTGACGTGGTAAAATAAAGAACAAATGAAATTTAAAGGCTCAAAGTGGCTAACAAAGGTAATTGGAAAGGGTAGGCTTATTTGGGATAAGTGAGCTAAACAAAAAATGGCCTCAATCATATGCAAGCATAGAAATATATTAAACATTGGACATATAGGATGAAAGAAAATATAGATTACAATCATAGAGAAGTAAACACGCAAGAATAAAATAATTATGGTTAAATAATGTAACCATGTATTTAGGCTCAAAGTCTCACAGGTTGTGTGTTCTTTAGCTCAAAAACCATGTTCCAAATACAACTTCAGGCAAATTTAATATAAAATTTTTTATTAAAATTAGCGAAATTTTGTTCTAAAAATAGAGTCTTAGAAGAAACTTATTATCTTTTCAATCAAGTAGAACAAGCATGCAACTAACTTATTACTATGCAATTTATCCTATTCTACAAAAGAAAAACTAACTAAATATCCTATTTTATTGGTGTTAGGGAAGAGAAATGACCTCCGGAAGTCAGGTAATAACCGACCTCCCCACACTTAAGGCTTTGCACCGTCCTCGGTGCCATCTGTCAGGAACAAAGGTGGGTTGGTAGCAGTATCTCCACAGTCGGGACCGTCATGGCTCCCTGTGCTGGTAAATGAAGTGGAGTCCGGGGTGTCTGGGTCTTTGTATTTTCCCATAAATAGCTCCTTGAGGTAGGTGAATCGGCACTTGTTACGGCGCTCTCTTAGCTTTGCTTTGTGTACCTGCCGATCTAACCTCTCAAGTATCTGATGAAGCAGTTGGTTTGTTGTAGGTGCTTGTGGTGTTGAAGGAGGAATGTCTTCAGCCGGTTTCATAGGCTGGCTTGTAGTGGCTGCTGGAAGGCTGATATATTTCCCGTTAGGGAGGTACTGATCATCCCATGGGAGCATGGCTTTGGTGTCTCCAGCTCTATAGGAGACTCTGGCTACTGAGACGAGATCTGAAACCAAGGCGGGAAAAGGTAAGTTGCCTGCAATTTGTACGTGTCCCATAGCATTCCGGATGTGTCTTGGTAGGTTCAGAGGCTGGTCTGTAATGATGCACCATGGTAGAACGGCCATGTCTGCAGTGAAGGAGCACTCGTGGGTGCTCGAAAAGATGTAATGGGACATAATCTGTGTCCACACGCGAGCCTCCAAGGTAAGTCCAGAAGCCAATATTCCCTTAGGTCGGGAATGATGGTATCTGTAGATCCATCTGCTGCCAGGTAGTGCGATAACTCTGAGAACATCATCCCAGTCAAATTGGTACATCTGGCACTTGAGTGCGGCCTCTTGAAATGCGTCTAGTCCTTCTGGAGTAGGGGAAAGATCTAAAGCTCGCTGAATGGCCTCTTCTGTAATGGGGACTTGCTTCTGTCGGACATAGACAGACTGCAGGGTTGGCAGGTGAAAATTAGAGTAGAACTCGACTATCCAGGAAAGATTAACCTGCCGTGGCTGTCTCTGTAGGAAACTCCATTGTCTTCGTTCAATTTGCGGCTCAACAAATTCAGCAATACGGGTCGGGAGGATAAGAAGGTATTCATTGTTGTAACTCCTTTCTGCCAGGATGGGGAACATCTGCTCACAGTAGCGATTGGTAAATCGCGCAGTGTCCTTTGCTGGGAAGGCTTTCTCTTTTTGATCAACCTTTATAATCCTCTTAATTCTTTTTGTTGAGGGCTTAACTGCAGTTGAAGATGGCTCTGCCACTAATGCTCTCTTTGTTCCTCTTCTTGCTGGTGTTTTGGGAGTAGCTTTCTCCTTGCCTTTCTTGGTGGCCATCCTAAAAGAAAGAAAACAGAAAGTATGTTAAAATGTCAAGGGTTGGAGCAAAGAAGAGAACGGGATAGGTGGTAATTAATGCACATTAAAAGATGAAAATGTTAACACATGGTCATGACTACATGTGAAAAACATTAATGGAAATATAGCAAGCGCATATGATGACAATTAAATGCAAGGTGTTTATTGGCATGCAGGCAAAGGCATGAGTAACATAGATCAAACATTCAATGTTCAAGTTAGATTACCAAGCATTTCAAACTAATAATCTGTTTGTAATGACAATTATATTGAATTAATGTGATATGAAAAAGGGTTTTGTGAAAAGCAAGCATTTTAGAGTAGTAGGATAAAAGATATCGCAAAACAGTGCACAATGCCATACGGGCGTTTTCACAAACACATAGCATGCATGGTAAATAAGCTAATGAAAATAATAAATTGAATATGCAAGGAACCCTTAAAAATTAATATATAATTGCCAAACAATTTTTGCAACAATCCACAAGCATATAATAAGAAACAATGACCCAAATAAATTTCCGGTGGGTGCTTCATAGCTTCATATAGGTTGAAACTCATTGCTCTTCCATCTATCTCAAAAGAGTAAGTTCCTGAGAAGGCATCCAATTTGAACCTTGAAGTCGTCAGAAATGGCCTTCCAAGCAGGATGGATGATGTAACACCCTACCATACTTAGTATTATGCTTAAGTCATAAGACTGAGATAGTAAGGTATTACAACCTCTAAGAATAGTAATATATGTATATAATAATAAAGAAAAAGATATTTAACTATGAGCCTTGAAAAACGGGTAAAACAAAATCGCAAAATAAAAAGGTGCAATGCTCAGGAAAGGATTACTTGCGTGCTAAGAAACCTAATAGGAACATGATAAAGATAAGCAAAAGAATAAAGGACAACCAAGGAAGCAGCATAACTAGCCCCTGACTCAGCCTGCGAAGCTAAGGCTGGCCGGAGGCTATATATATATATATATATCTAAACATATATAAGTGCTCTCAAAATATCCCAAAATACACTATAATATAAAAATAACTCCTATCTCTCCCTCAACCTCTAAGAGGAGCAGCATACATAAGTTACTTGGAGAGTAAGCTAAACATATATATACATATATACAGCCAGAAGCCAAAATACACCCAAGGACTACTTCGCTTTCCAGGATCCAGACACCTAGCAAGGAGCCTCTCGACCTGCATTTGAAAAACAACAATACAATATGGAATGAGAACCGGAGGTTCTCAGCATGGTAAAAGGGTCACACGTATAATAAATAAGGTCCTGAGAATGCCATAGGCAATTCTAGAACTCCGTTATACAATTATCCAACTTAATTACTAATTAGAAGCTATAAACATGGGTAGGTATTCTAAATCTATCTAACTTACTCAATTTCAATCCTAATCTAACACCAAACCATTTCTCCATCTCCTCCATCCCTCTATCATCCACAATGCAACAGAAACAAGCAACCAAACAAGGTCACGCACAAGTAATGAGCAGATAGTACAAATCGCAAGTATAATAGATAGCAGGTGATATATATCAATTAGGCAAACCCAGGAAATGCATAGCAATCAAAACAAACAAATGCATATGATGTATGCCTATCCTATGGCTGATGGGGCCCATCTGTCGGTTATCCAGCCAACCCGACAAGTCCGAGAACCTTAGACTGTCTCCCGTCGTGCATCCCCAAGAGTCTATTGCATAGAGTTCACATTCAATCATCATATAAATCACTCAATGGGGGTTATCTATACCCGGGAATTTATACGTGCCCGGTCACCCTTACGATGTAGGGTTAACAGAGTATCGAGAATCAACCTGGAACACGTGGTGGCGAGCCACGGTATTTACCCAGGAAAACTCATATCTCATATATCAACATTCATAAGCCATTTCATAGTCATAATCATTATTTAATCCTTCATCAAGCCATGGCATGTTAACTTCTTTTATTAACAACCTCCCTTTCACATTTTTCATCATCATTCCCTTATAATTCATCTTGATTACCCTTTCCGGGTCCTGACCAAACTATTTATCAAACTCTTCTCAACCTTCTTAATATCGAATAATCTTAAAATCAACCCAACTCTAACATTAAATCAATCACATCACATGAAGATTAAACTTTAACTTCTCTAACCCATGATTATCACTAAGACATCCTCGACACTCTATTTTCTTTTCTACTTTTAATATAACAAATAAACTCAGAATTGCACAAACTTTATGTCCAGGCGTTCATATTGAAATAATCTTTCTAAAAAACTAAAAATCATAATTTTCTGATTTCTCTAGCCTCAGAAATAAAGGAAAAACCGTGATTACTCTGCAGTGCATAAAACCAGAAAAATAGCAGCAGCATGTGATATTCAAAATTCAATATAAAATCTAAGTTAAGTCCAATAACTTTAAAAATTAATGTAGTTAAACTTTACTCATCCAGGTTTCTTTCTCAATTGGTTCTGAGATAATACCATTTTTAATGAAGAAGTTACTTTACCTGGAAGTTAAGTAAAAATGAGTCAAAATATGTTTTAGAAACCAACAAGCTTAGTAACTTTCAATTTGAATAACTTTTATTACAAAACTCCAATTAAGCTAAATTTTGGTCTGAGAACTCCTAGCTCATCCTGAAATAAGTGTATCTTAGTTGCAACCCAATTTCTATTCAATTCTAAGAGTTACAAGCATTGGAAGTTGATACATAGCTTGCTGAAATCTGTTTCTTTTCAGCTTTGACTGCCAATATTCAAAAATTCACAACTCCCAATCCTTAACTCTTAAAATTCTGAAGTTTTATATCAATAAATAAAGTTAATCAAATTTTATAAAAAAATTAGTTTTGCTCCAAAACTCAACTCGTAGAAGTCACAGCAAGACTCACAAGTTGCTGCCCTGTTTGACCTTTTCTGCTGTAGGACAGATTTAACAACCTAAATTTTAAAAATTTGCCATAAATTGTATATTTAACAAAAAGGTCCCAAATTTTCCAGTATAGTTTCTTATAGTCCCAAGTTTATCTCAAACTTGGTCTCATACAATTCCGATCATTACATAATTAGTTACAGCATATGTAATACCACCACAACACAACTCTACATCCTTATTAACAAACACCAATCCTAATCCATCATAAGTAAATATAAGAGCACACCATTAGTAACTTGCACACCTCATAATTCCAATATATATCCACCAACAAATCCATTTCAATAACATTACAAGGCTAATCATTAAACACAACAAACAATTCAACTTATCTTATGGTTCCTCTAACCTAAGTTTTCACAACACCATAAATATTAAACATGCAAAACTTAAACCATACCTTGGCCGATCACTTTATTCAACCCAAGACAGCCTCACAAGCAAGAACACAGCCCTCCAAGCTCAAAGAAACAGCCACAAACCAAGCCTCAATCACCAATAAACCTCCAAATGCTCACTTTTTACTTCCAATGCATATATATACGAACTTAACTCTCACCTAATACACATATATGTTCCAAATCAGATTTTACCTAATAGAATTAAAATCAAATTAAAGTTTAGGGAAACCTTACTGCTCCCACACGTGTAGCAACTCAAACCCAGTAAGCTCTGTAAGCTAAATCGAACCTAGAACATCAAAATTGGCAAAATCTCCCCATTGGGTTTCAATTTCAAGAATAGAAAGAGGGGTAGAGATTATGGAATAGAAATGGAGCTTACTGGTGAAATTGATTTGATAGAAATGTAGAGCTCAATGCGCTGGACGCGTGGCCGCGAACGGTGCGGCAATCGGAGCCCGGACGAAAGAGTTATGGCGGATTAAAGGAGGTTAAGGGTTTGGGGGCTCTTCTTCCTCCCGAAATCTGTTTTGATGCGTTGCATGCAAATGGGGGAAGAAGGAGCTGCTGTCTTCTTTAAGTGTTTGGGTCCGGTTGGACCCACGGGCCTGGTTTGGGCCCCGGTTCAACCAGTTCGGCCCTTCCGATCTGATTTTGGGCCAAATTTTCGAAATTGGTATCAAAATTCTCGTTTTGACGAGCTCTATCCTATTTTGATACTAGTTTTACATTTTTAATTTTCCTATTTAAAATTTGATTTATTGACAAATTATTTCCCGATTTTAGCGGGGTTTACAGATGATGGTCTTCCTGAGTCATTAGGGGGCATCTCCAAGATGTAGAAGTAAATAGGGGATGTTAGCCCCTTAATGCTCACCAGCACGTCCTCAGCAATTCCAACCACCGAGATTATGCTTTTATCTGCTAAAACAAAACGTGCTGCTAACCTTTTTAAGGGAGGGAACCTCAAAGAATCGTATACAGATAATGGCATAATACTCACACATGCACCTAAATCACACATGAGTCAAAAAATTGTATACCCTCAATAGTAC
Source organism: Arachis ipaensis (assembly GCF_000816755.2). Classification (NCBI taxonomy): domain Eukaryota; kingdom Viridiplantae; phylum Streptophyta; class Magnoliopsida; order Fabales; family Fabaceae; genus Arachis; species Arachis ipaensis. The sequence continues at coordinate 67,725,787 of NC_029789.2, read as the reverse complement.
AAGTAACCATGCATGGACCCGGATCCCTAGATTTTTCCGGTATGGCACCCATTAAAGCAGAAATAGAGCTACCTAGAGGAATAGTTTCTAAATCATGTATTTTATCTTTATTCATGCATAAATCTTTTAGAAACTTAGCATATTTAGGTACCTGGCAAATGGCATCAAAAAGGGGAATAGTTACCTCAACCTTTTTGAAGATCTCCACCATCTTGGGGTCTAGCTCCATCTGCTTTCCGGGTTTCCTAGCAAGGTGTGGAAAAGGAATGGGAATGACGCGTTTGATATGGTTGTAGTGTAAAGTTCGAAGCTCCTGCTTCCTGGAGAGTAATCCTTCTAGCCTCTGCCATATCACCTGTGCGTAAATCAACAGAATCAGTAGAAGAGGAGCTTGTTTCTTCCTCAAATGACACTTCAGATTCGCCCTCAGATAAGACTGGTGAATTGGTAGAAACCACTTCACCGCCCTCAGAGGCTAACTAATGTCGAGCTCATCTAATCCATGAAATAGTTCTTTCGATTTCAGGATCAAACGCGACTAAGCTTGGATCCGGAAACGAACGAGTCATTCAATGAAAGAAACATATAGCTCGTGCTAATAAAATAAAATAAAATATACAAATATGTAAATATAAAAATATTTATACCAACCAATAATTTAGCACATTGTTGCAACTCCCCGGCATCGGCGCCAAAAATTGATGGGCGAAAAATTGCTGATTAATAATTTATAATGGAAATAACGTTGCGACCAAGTTCTATTTCATACAAGATCTTCCTTAGTTAAAACTTAGAGAAAGATGGAACAAAGAAGAAACTCCACCACCTTTTACTGTTGTGGATGTCCACGCTCTTTTCCTTGCTTGTCCTCCTTGTTTCCTCTTGCATTTCCTCGCATTCGTGCCAATCTTGCTTGCTTTCAATCCTCAAGTGCCTTCCTCACTGACTCATGACTCTCTTCCACCCTTTGTCTTTCCTTTCGTGCTAATTCATCCTTCATTTCGTCAAACTAAACACCAAACTTGTTCCTCACTATATTCTGCATAAGAAGATTTTCACCAATCTTTTGTTAAGTTTGGATTGAAGCTCATAAAGATTGACTTATTCATTATCATCTAAAAGCATATAAAACATGGGTTGCCTCCCATGAAGCGCTTCTTTAGCGTCACTAGCTTGACGTTTTTCCTTCATCATGGTGGTTGGTAGTGCTTAAAGTCCTCCCCTCTTGCTGTGGACTTGTATCCATTGGTTGGATCAATAATCTCCACATGTTCCAGGGAAAGAACTCTGTTGTTAGTGAAGACCTTGGGTAATTGAGATGGCACAGTAGGGAGATTAGGGGGAATATCTGGGAAGTAGGCTGAGACAACTCTATCCCCTGGA